>NW_016198838.1:0-2683 GCF_001687245.7 Rhagoletis zephyria | reverse complement strand
GTGGAGAGGAAAATTTTTGTTTCCTTATATACATGACTTATATTATAAACAAGTGTATATATTACGCAAATACCTCGCATAATTACTAATTTAAATTGGTTTTTGTATCTAAATCCCGTTAAACTAATCACATATTTCTTATCAGCCACCAACAGGTTTGCTTATGTAGCTAAAAGGAAATTTTACCCGAGTTGAGCGTTCTTTTGTCGCTCCTTTAAAAAACAAAATTCAGCTATTTTTGAACAATTCCGCGAAACTTTTCCAGTGTTAAATCTAAAAACATCATAACCCTAGTAAATGATAACGGGGGGGGGGGACAATACCCTCGTAGCCTGGATTAATTGCATGTTCCGCACCAGAAGGGTACAAATACAAACCTGTACGAATAATACGTGTAATGTGATAAAAGCATACAATTTGCAACGCTATAAATCACCTTATATGAATTCGAACTAAAGCTAATCTACTACCAGAATTTACAATATTAAAATGCGACTCAGTCGTATGTATGATAGCAGCTAGGTTTAAGACGAAAGTGAAAAATAAATTGCCGGCAATCGCCCGCGTACCTTAAAAACGAAGAGTTCAGTTTAATTTTAATTAGTTGGCGGTCCCACCAGTAGCGGCTGAAGTACGCCCACATACTTGGGTAGGCAAAGGGGCAGCACCGGAGCACTAACTCGTGTGCCTCTAAATACTCGATGTAAACACCTTCGTGCACCCAAGCACCAGCGGAGCACGCCACAAGCGGGGAACTGTACAACAGCGACCAGCGGCACGCACCACCCAGCAGAGCTCCACGTGTATCAGGTATTCCCCGTTAAACTAGCGAAGTGGAATATATCCACTTCGACATGGCGACCGTGACCCATGCGGTAAAAATGGTGAGCCTCGGGCTAAGGAAGAAAAAAAGGGGCAAAGCCAACTCAACTTGCTTAAAAAAATAAAATAAAAAAGCACTGTGTGCTGGCTTCGTCGTGCAGTATGAATTATGGTAAACACATTTTGGTAACAAAGGATGGTGAAGTCCTTGAAAAGGATTTGGCTTCATTTTGTACAATTAAATAATATAATTAACTGGTAAATATGAAATTTAGCGAAACGTCGGGTTAAAACGTGAAGAACAGTGTTTTCTTGCACATAAAAGTACTGATCAATAAGCCTATAAAATACCAAAAATAACTGGTATATATTTGATTTAAATTGCGATATGGGTGAGATACTTTTATCATAGAAGTTGTATGTACGTATTGCCCAAATCATTTTGAAAAAAGGCCTTTATTTTACGTTGGTTACCGTAACTATACGGAAGCTATTTTGCGCTGAATTTCGGTTGAACATGATATGCGCAATATGTACAAATGTTTGCATACTAGGGGATTACTAAACGAATGGTTTCGTTTTGTGTTTTGTGCACTAACTTTTATGTTTCGTTTGGTTCCCTTTTTTCTGCATTCAACTGTTTTGTTTGCGCAAAATGTTTCCGAGTGATTTGAAATGGTTTTATTTTGTTACCTTGTATTAGCGAAATTCAACGATACGTTTTCGAGAGAAAGATTCTGCGAAAGATTTACGGACCTTTACGCGTTGGCGATGGAGAATATCGTAGATGATTTAACGATGAGCTGTATGAGCTTTACAACGATATAGACATAGTGCAGCGAATTAAAATTCAGCGGCTCCGCTGGCTTGGCCATGTCGTTCGAATGGACAGAAACGCCCCTGTCAAAGCCAAAACCTTTCACCCAAGAATCTTCAGAAGTATTGGCTTCTAGATTAATAGCAAAAACTTGTTGACGGCAGGAGCAAAAGACGTTCTATCATTTAATAGAGCAATGCTTGTTACCATTTTTTCATTCAGAAAATAATATTGTTTTTTGTTCAGGACTGTAAGGCCTTATTCCAGAAATGGGTCTGACGGAATATGGTAAATCCACTTTTAGTTTCATATGTCCTTAAATGTGGGAAGCAATTTTTAGATCAGATTTCCTAAGCCTCAACCCCTACGTCGATGCTACTATAGTCGAAGATATCACATATAAATTTTGACCCGATTTGATACGTTTAAGGCACGTCGCACACGGGGAAAAGTTCAGGTTGCTCTATGGAGACTCAACAAATTAAAATTTTTTCATATGGGAGGTAGTTAAAGGAGCTTTTCGGCCGGTTTGAATAAAAAACAAACAATGTTCCTTTTTCCTCCTACGCGTTTCCATGTTTCTCACATCTTCCTCAGGGAGTTTGGGGTTTATAGAAATCATAAAAAACAAACAATTAGGCACACATGTACACTGAAAATAAAATCTGCGTAAATATAACGAAAACTTGCGTAAATCTTACGAAATTTTTCGTCATTTTGAGCCACGAAAGTTTTCGTTGATTGTACAAAACCGTTTTCGTACATACTACGAAAATATGAGGCATCAGATTTTTAGTACATTTTACGAATGTATTCGAACTATTTACTAAAGAATTTAGTACTATTTACTAAAGAATTTCGTACTATTTACTAACGAATTTCGTACTATTTACTAAAAGAATTCGTACTATTTCTTTATTTTTTTACGAGCTTTTGTAAAATGCACCGAAATAATTCGTATATTTAACGAAATCACTTTCGTAAAATCTGCGCTTGTTTCGTAGAATGTGCGATTTTGCTTTCATTCTCCACACTGTAAAAAAA
>NW_016198837.1:0-2683 GCF_001687245.7 Rhagoletis zephyria | reverse complement strand
TACCAATACTGCCAAACGGTTTCTCAATAGTTTTTTTCTTATACTTTTACTACTTAAACTTTCAGTTCTACTTTTTACGCAAAACTAATGCAAAATCATTGACCCGAGTAAGTGGCATAGAAACGCTTGAAACTTTTGGTTTGACAAGCATATGTGCACTTTTTATGGCACAAAAACATATAAAATATTTAAACAAAACTTCCATGAAGTATGAGTGTTTACAAGTAAAAGACACAACAAAACTAAAGTTACAGCTTACTTTCTTTGCAGACTGCACAAAAAAATTGCCGAACTTTTTGTGGAGCGTAAAATTTGATAACAATAAATTATGCAAAATGTGAAGATTCCAAGTTTCATGAAGTGAAAGTGAATGCATATGCAGCAGACTTACTAAATAGTAGGAAGGACATGACATGCATAAGTGTAGAAATTTACAAATATGGAAGCACATACATATAGTTTTCTGGAAGCGACCTGCTTAGTTACAGCAAAGTCTTGCGCTTCGCTGATTTTCAAACAGAACCCTTTACTGTCCAGCCGGCAGCCATTTTTGTAAATATTTAACGACGACCAAATAGTTTCCATACACATTCGGTACATCTTCTCAAATAAATACGCACTTAAATACTTATACATACTTATATGTATATCAAGTTTTCTATGCATGCTTTGTGTGCTTTCAAACTTTCTATGTGCATACATACGAGTAGATCTTTTATTTGTATGTCGCCAAAGCCAAACTATTTGTGCCCACCTGCATATTTCTGTTTCTCTAACACACTGGCTGTACACAGATGTAGATAAATACCATCTGAGCTGATAAATTCACACAAGCACTCTGTACATACATACATACATATCTAGGTATGCACATTAGGGTGGTCCTTAAAAAATCAAATGAACGATTTTTTTCAGTCTCACATCCTCAATCGGTAATACCGTTGTCACAGGTATGACATATACATACATTTTGGTCCAGAATGGAGACGGTTAAGGCGTCGTAAGAGAATAGTCTGAACTTTGGCCACTGTGCGACACGCCCTAACCGACTTCAATCGGGACCAAAATTTATATGTGATATCTTCGACTATGGTAGTATCGATTTTGTGTATTCGATGAAAAAAAAATTAATTTAATTTTTTGAGTCTCCATAGAGGAACCCGAATTTGGCCCCCTACGCGAAACGCCCTAACCGACTTCAATCAGGACCAAAATTTATATGTGATAGCTTCGGCTATAGTAGCGTCGAAGTAGTGTTTGAGGCTTAGGAAATCTGATGTAAAAATTTGTTTCGTACATTTAAAGAACACCCTAATGTACATGTACATACAAACATATGACTGTTGTTATTTATTTGTTTTTTGTTGGCGTACTTTGGTCCTTTTCTATTATAAATTTAAACTTAATTACATGCACAATGGAATTTAATCCAGGGCAGCATTAGAAACTGCTGAAAGCATACAACAAATATACGTACATATGTACACATATAGATACTGATGCTTGTAAATATATTTCGGCATCTGCACACCGAATGTAATAAAACTTAATTCACGTAAAGACTTACAACTAAGCGCACTTACACACACACATACTCTAAAACATATTAAGCACATATGTATATACTATGTACACAGGCACTTACATACATATTTACTTAAGTACATACATACTCGTAGGCATGTGGGTTTGCGCTTGTGTCAACTCATGTCCTGCTTGTTCCTCCTGTTATGCGTGCATACATATGTATGCATAAGGTACATCTGGGTTTAAAGTTTCACCAATATTTACATCTCTAAAAGGCAGTCCATGGCTGCATTGAAAGATGAAAGACATACTAAAATGGCTAAAAAATTAATTAACACATGATTAAAATCTATTTTATATGAAAAAAATTTGCAACACCCTCTATTAAAAAATTCTAAAAAATCAACGGTAACTTTTAACGAAAAAATTTGCAACACCCTCTATTAAAAAATTCTAAAAAATCAACGGTAACTTTTAACGAAAAAATTTGCAACACCCTCTATTAAAAAATTCTAAAAAATCAACGGTAACTTTTAACGACTTCAAACGTGCACTTTATGTGTCTAAAATTGAATGTTGACTAGTTTTTTTGCAATTTATGCAAACTTTGAAACTTGTTTTATTGTGTTATTTGAATTTCGTTGCTAATTAGTTGATCGCATCTGTATGTACACATAAAATTATGGATTATAAAGACTTAAAAAAATTGCTTGCATACATAACGTGTGTATAAATAATTATTTCTTAAAACAACGTAAATAGAAAATATGAAAATAATTTTACAAAGAGAATCATTTAACACAGAAACCTAGTTTCCAAAAAAGATGGGCTCCAAAGTGTAAATACAATTTTTATAACGATATCTCGTAACTAAATTTCTATGAAATATTTTTCCAAAATCACTAAAAATTAGGTTTAAAAAAATCGAAGGAAGCAAGCTTTTAGATTAAAAATTTTTCTTGGCACGATTTTTGATTACAAATTTTCATTATACATCGAATGATTGAATTTTTAAAACAAGCACCGCATTCGAAAATTTGTAAAAAAAAGTGCGCTATACTTTGCCTTGTACACTATTGGAAATCTCAGCCCAAATAATTACTAGTCAAAATTAAATCAATTATATAAATAGGCAATCATGTTTCCTTTACACCCC
>NW_016198836.1:0-2683 GCF_001687245.7 Rhagoletis zephyria | reverse complement strand
CGGCAGTCCATTGACTTTGCACGCCAACTTAATAAAAATCACGCCGACACAACAAAAAGAAATTAATCTTGTCAGCAGAACACGCACAACAACAATCACTGCACTCCCCAGTTTTTGGTTTTTTGCTACATATGTATGTATGTATGTCAGCCCAGCCAAGAGCATAGCGCCCCACATTTCGGCTAACGAACACCCCAATCCAGCAAATTAGTATGTATGTATGTATGTATGTACTTGTAATTCGTTCTTCGCACTTTAATAAATGTTTTATTTGCAATGCACGAATTAATTTGTTTACATTGCATTGTTGTAGCTGCTGTTGTTGTTGTTGATGGTGTTGTCTGTTTGTCTATTCGCTGTTGCTTTAAATTTGACAAAAGTGTGAAATGACTTGCTGACAATATGTTGCCCCTGCCACCAAATACATATGTATGTAACCACGCCAATAACAGCAGCAACAACAAAAACAAGTAATTGAATCACGCCAACACAGCACCCAAGGCAGCTTAGCTTAGCAGCTAGCAGCAGTGAAGCGCCAACAACCCAGCTGCAGTTTAAAAACAATGCCCTTGTGCAGCGAGGTGGTGCGAGAAGTTAGGCAATTTACAGCTTCCTTGTACCCCGCAATTGTTATAATGACTGCCTCTTTGCTTTCTTCGCTATGGTTGCTGTTGGTTTGTATGTTTGTGTTGACAGAATGTCGACACTGAACAACTTGTGAATTTTTCCAAATCAGTGAATTTCATTTCAATTTATTATCACATTTGCGACGCTTTCATTAGGTTGCGTAGGGAATTCTCGGAAAAAGTATTCGGCGTGAAAAGGAGCAGAGTATTTAGGTTGGATTACAGTTTTGTGTACTCAAATCAAACGACATTTGGTANAATGGTGCAATGTGCGCTTAGTAGTTCTTTTGTATTAGTTTTTCAGTTCTTCTTTGTTTTTTCGGTTATTCTGACATCATTTTCCGATTCTTCGGGAACCTTTTTTCGTATCTTTTGAATTCGAGTTTGGGTCTTCCCAAACCGTTTTCGGTTATTTTGAAATCGAGTTTCGATTCTCTTGGAACCGCTTTTCGGTCCTTTGGGAATCGAGTTTAAGTCTTCCGGAACCGTTTTTCGCTTCTTTTGGATTCGAGTTTCGGCTATTCCGGACCGTTTTTCGGTTTATTTGGAATCGAGTTTTAAGTCTTCGGGAATCGTTTTCGGTTCTTCCATTCGTTTCAGTTATTCTGGAGCCATTTTTCACGTTCTTTGGGAATCGAGTCTCGGTTTTGTCGGAACCGCTTTTCGGTTCCGGTTTCGGTTCCGTTATAAACGTTCCCCGGTTCCGGTTCGTCGGTTCTGTACATCACTTATAGTATGAGCTGGATGGATTCTATATTTTCTTCATATCAACTGCTACCAAAATGCTACCTTTTTAGAAGTCTTAAGACTTTCAGATAATACATCTGAAGGCACAGAAATATGTTCATATCGTCACTAGACACGAATAAAGGCGCGAGTTCTAAAGTTGATCGCGAAAAACGACGCATAAAAAACTCCAGCGAAGAAAGACTCTTAACATAGTTGACGGCGAAGAAAGACGCGATAAAATATTTGACGGCGAAGAAAGACCCGTATACTTATTTTCGCTGTTGTAAATTCCCCAAAGAGTTTTTTAGGGAATGATGCTGAAGGAACAGTCCTTGGCCTGGTGACGATATGTTGCCAAGAATTCTTCTATGCTTAGTCTACTACACTATGCACACAAAGTCTTTCACTGGCTGTTAGCATTAGTGCTGAGGTCGACAATGTTAATGCCATCTGCGATGGATCATACGATTTGTATATTTGTAGATTTGGCAGTCACAGAGTGGTGTTGTCTAGAAATTTTTTACGAGAATAGGTTCAGCTCAATAACACCTTTCCATACAACACCACTCTGTAACGGTAAAAATGGACAAATCTATACTTAGCCTTCGGTAAAATATTCATTGCACACAACTTCGCTTAATAGCTGATAAATGCGCCCTAGCAGCCAACTTCAAATAGCTGAGCCTGTAGAATTTTGGCACTTGCTCTTCCTAGGCCGGATTACTGCTGCTCTTATCTCGCCTTGGTCGAACAGGGGAACGTGCCAGCTTTTCAAATTATTCCTTCGATATCTCAAGTGTAGTCTGAATGCATTCTTCATTCTCATTTTTCAACATCCCTTTCCATCAAAAACGTCCGTGGGTAACGGCGCTCTAAGTAGTGGTGGTTTTTTGAAGCTCTCTCTCTTTCTGCCGTGAATCAAAGCTTTGTGTTTTGACTTTCGGGCCGTGAAATAAATAAAACGAATAGCTGAATAAAGTTCTGAACGCTTGGGGTGGAGTCCAGGCGAATTCATATAAAGTGGTAGCGGTAGTAGATACAAAAACAAAAACTAACATGTATTTTGTTTTCGCTTTCGGTACACAAACATCAAATTTCAGCTATTCTTCGCTCAAGGAGGAAGAGGAAAATAAAATGCCAACACTCTTCCTTTCGCACTGACTCATAAGGAGTTTTGACATATGTGTACCGAGTCGAACTAAAGCATCTGTTCTAGCAACACCACCTTAAATGAATAATTCGCCTTGGTATGGAGTTCTACTCGTCGCGTTTTTTTTTTTCAATTTCCTTTTAACCAGTTTTCATGCATATGTATTTATAAATGACTT
>NW_016198835.1:0-2683 GCF_001687245.7 Rhagoletis zephyria | reverse complement strand
TCTCTCTGTGACTCATCTCATTGGACTTTTTTACGTTTACGTTTACTCTCCCTATCATCACCTGTTTTTGTCTGTCTGCCTCTTCTGCTGGCGCCTGCCGCATCAACAAGGCGAGCTATTACATTGCNCACACCACCAGAGAGAAGGAGAAAGCGCGTAATTTGTGTGTAAGTGTGACATTCTCTCTCACTCTCACCCGACTCTTTCCAACCGGCTCGATTGCACGCGTCGTGCTCTTCTTGATCGATTGCCTCACTTTTACTTTCCTTTTTGCTTCCGAAGTCTTCTCGTTCACTCGGGTTGTCATCTTATCTCCCATAACACCACTACCCCACTATCTCCTACAACGGCAAGAGAGAGAGAGAGAGAGAGAGAGAGAGAGAGAGTTTCCCTTCCCCTCAGCACACTAATTGTGTTGTTCTTCTAGTTTGTACTTTTTTTTACTGCCAGTACATTATTGCCATACTTGTGTGATGATTAGCTGATTAGCTGATGTTCGAGAACGTTTTCCAGCATTGTTATCGTTATTTTTTTTGTACTTTTTCCCTTGAGAGTGCGTGTTTCTTATGCTGCGCATTTTAGACGTTCTTTCAATTCCTGTTTTAAAAAACTCTCACTAATCCTATTCCTTTTCTCCTACCCACAGGCGGCTTCAAGTCGAATGAGGACTACACGTACGTGCGCGGTCGTGGACGCGGCAAGTACGTCTGCGAGGAGTGCGGCATTCGCTGCAAGAAACCGTCCATGCTGAAGAAGCACATTCGGACGCACACCGACCTGCGGCCGTACAGCTGCCGCCACTGCGCCTTCGCCTTCAAGACGAAGGGCAACCTGACGAAGCACATGAAGTCGAAGGCTCACCACAAGAAGTGCGTAGAACTGGGCATCGTGCCGGTGCCGACCAGCATCGACGACTCGCAGATCGACTCGGACGCGCTCGCCAAGCAGGAGCAGTGGGAGCTCAGCTGCGGTGGTGGAGCATCATCAGGCGGCGGCGACCACCACCTCCACCAGTTTGCCGACGACGACGAGGACGGCGACGAGGAGGACTACGAGGACGGCGACGAGGAGGAGTACGAGGAGGAGGACGAAGAGGAGGACGAGGGTGAGTGTGTGCAACAACTATTTTGGTGATGCTTTCTACGGTTCGATTTCTCTAACTTTGTCTTCTNGACGAGGAGGAGTACGAGGAGGAGGACGAAGAGGAGGACGAGGGTGAGTGGGAGTTTGGTGGGGTTTTCTACGGTTCGATTTCTCTAACTTTGTCTTTTAGGAGTTCCCATTCCGCTCATTGAACAGCAGCGCCTGACCTACATTGTCCCGGGACAGTTTGACGACGCCGAGGGTGGAGGAGGAGGCGAACATCACAGCCAAGCGGAAGCCATCGGCAGCCACCGGGTACCACGGAGCCACAAGAGCTCCGACTGCAGCTCCTCCACTGGACTGAGCGCCCTCTCCAGCTCCAGTCCGCGGCCGAAGCTGTCAGTCTCATCGCTGACTGGCAACGTCGCCTCAAGCTCTGGCATCAACAGTACTGCCACCACCACCACCACCACAAATTTGCTATCTTCCGCCGCATCAACTTTGCCCTTGTCAATCACGGATATTAGGCCTGCCACTGCCACGACTGTCCTTGCAGAGGAGAATGATAAGGTGTACGGCGGTGGGAGCAGCAGCATTAACCAGCACCACCACCAGCAGCACCTACTCAGTGGCAGCCACCACCACCACCACCACCACCGAAAGGTGTCATCCTCCAGTCGAGGCAGCAGCAACCACAGCAACGCACTGTCACCCTCGGCATTATCATCGAACAGCAACAGCAAAATGATGCTCTCCAACCACTCTCCAAGTTCAGGCAGTTCGGCTGCCGGTGAGCTTCACCATCACAGTCACCACCATCTCGCCCTTCCAGCACACAATATCAGTCAGCAGCAGCAGCAGCAACCCCACCACCGAGCATCGGCGGCGGCGACCTGTGCGCTGCAATCTTATCACTTTGGACAGATTAGCGGTAATCAGCACTTGATGAGCAGCGGTACCACCACCACCACCACCACCAGCACCTCTCAACAGAGTCCTCCACCACCAGCATCGTCTTCTTCTTCTTCTTCACATCAGTCGCAGACAGTGCAGACGAAGAGCAGCAGCAGCATCACGAAGGAGCACGAGGCCGAAGCGGCACGCAGTCTGCTCATCCTGTCCGGCGCCTCTGCACTTCACCACCACAGCTCACCATCCTCGTTGACTGACACTGCCATCAATAGCGGCAAGTTGCTCTTCGGCTCATCAGCTAATGCAACCACCACCGGCGCTCCTGATAGCGACCATGTACAGCAGCAGCAGCAGCAGCAGCAGCAGCAGCACCGACTGGCCTACTCCAAGCGAAAGACGTCCTCTTCAGTGGAAAGCAGGGAGCACCAATCGTCGAAGGACGACCAGCAGCACCAGCAGCAGGACTCAAGAACTGCAGATCGGCGCATCAGCTACGAGGTCGCCTCGGACCACGTTCTCCTAGCCTCGCAGAGTCAGCAACAGCTTCACCTTCAACAGCAACTTCAGCTCCAGCAGCAGCAGCAGCAGCAAAATCTGCAAGCCATGGCCAGCGCCGAGCACCGTCAGCACTCGCCCATTGAGATGATGCGGCGGATCAGCGCCTCGATGACGCCCATTTCAGTGCACA
>NW_016198834.1:536-2684 GCF_001687245.7 Rhagoletis zephyria | reverse complement strand
ACCTATTACCTGCTTCAAAAAAATGGGCACCATGGCATATCTAGTAATTAATCATCGACGAAAATCACATTACCTAAGATAAATGAACATAAATTAGGGACAAATCTCGAACCAGACAGAACGAAAAATGACACTGAAGATGGCACAACGCCGAAACCGGTGTGTCTGCAAACCAAACTTGACAAGGGATGACGGAAATTCGTTCCAAAATAAATCATCTTACCACCCTGTCGGAAAAATCAACCAACACCAACACATAAAAAATCTGTCATGTATTCGATACTCGTTTTTATGAAACACAGTAAAATTTACAAATTCTTTCTAAATCATTCAAAATGCATCCCTAAAGGAATCACGGTATACTATATCTTATTTAGCTCAACAAATTAGTATATTTCGTAAAGCAGTGCGATGTATGATGTCGAGTAAAATTGTGTTCGTTTTTTTTTTAAGCAAAAAGGCCAACAATTTTTTAATGAGCAGTTACAATACATGAAAGGACATACGCATGATACAATAATTTTTACAAGGCATTTTCACTTCTTCTTCTTATCCGCCATGTTAGCTATTCGACAGAAAACGTGTTTCGAATTTTTTGTTGAACCACCTTTTTCAAAAAAAAAACAGCTTTTGACGTTGGAAAAATAAAACAAAGGAAAGACAGACATATAAGTAGAGGAATTTTCTTATATTATTAAATAATTTTTTTCTTAAAAAATTAATTGCTGCTGCCATTAATATTGCAACACATGGAATAGATGTAAGGATGCAGCTGTAAGAGCCACCGCACATCACAGGATTTATCGGCCGCCTATTCAAATAGTAGGGCTCGCTTGAAATACGTACATGAAGATGTATGGAGGTGCAATGGAAAGACTAGCGAGCCCAACTAATTCGGCGGCCAATAAAGTCCGTGGTGTGCGAAGGATCTAAAACATTTTAAGCCAGGAATATTGCCCTCACATTTTCGTTATGATTTTTATTCATGTGATTAGCAGTGGCAAGAAGGTAGTTATGTATTAAATTCGTATGCATATGTATATTAAAAATGATGTGATCAATTATGAAATATAAATATCTTTACATGTTCTGTCAAAAAATATCTTGTTTGTCACAGACACGGTTTATGTCATCATTTTAATAAGCGCGAAATTGAATTGAATATTTACCAATATACAGTACTTTCGTTGACGTTTATAGTAAGATCAATTACGTTTCTATTTGATTTTAATATTTTTTTCCCTCAGTGTATATATATTAGGGATGTGTCGGGTATCCGGTAGATATCCGGCCTTTTATCTGTTATCCGTTCATAGTTCATAGTTCAGATCTTTATTTTTATAATCAAATTTAATAGTATGTAATTAGTAATTAGACTTACAGCCTTATTCTGTATCACGAACGATAGGCAACACGAACGATTCCTCTGCAGAGGAATGCTTCAAAAATTAGACCGGCGGCATCATTTTAGCCGGTTTAAACGCAACCGAGACCATAGCAACGTAGTGTATGAAAAGCAAGACGAAGACGACCGATAGAGTTTAAAATCGCAATCTGAGAGGTTGTCGTCTGCAGACGAGTCGTTCGTTTTGCCTATCGTTCGTGATACAGAATAAGGCCCTTAAATATTTATATATTTTTCATTATGAAAAGAAGAATTTCCGTATTACCGGTCAAGAACCCATTTCTATTTTCAACATAAATTCTACCCGATGCACGAATTTGGAAACTCTTTGCGCCTTTAATAATAACACTGTGAGACAAATGGTAGGGGTCAGTGATCGGGAAGGGTTCAAACTACCGGGGAAAGTTATATCGGTAAAAAAGAAGTTATACGTGTCCCGGCGTTTCGCTGGGTCACGTCTAGGAATCGAGATATATCGATTTGAAGTTAGTAACTATCATATAGGGGAAATTGTCATCTTTGGTGGTCTTTTTTTGACATAACTCGAGAACCACTAGTCCGATTTTGCTCAAACAAAATTAAAGATTACAATTCCTTTAATCTGTTTATATAACGTTTTTCTATATAATCAACAGTTTTGCCGGTAAAAATAAATTTAAGAAGAAAAAAAATATTTTTTGCCTAAATTAATTAATTAAATTTTTTTAATTTTTAAATTCATAAAAAATCCAAAACGGAAAAAA
>NW_016198834.1:0-439 GCF_001687245.7 Rhagoletis zephyria | reverse complement strand
GTGAAGGTATCTCCACCAAAGGTGACAATTTCCCCTATATGATAGTTACTAACTTCAAATCGATATATCTCGATTCCTAGACGTGACCCAGCGAAACGCCAGGCCACGTATAACTTGTTTTTGACCGATATAACATTTCCAATTGGTTTCATCCCATCCCGATTTTGACTGTCGCATAGTGTAATAAATTGACGCTTATACATTTGATAGTGTTTGGCCGGGCTTCTCCTCCGATTTGTGGCGTGCGCATTAAGGTTGTCACACAAGGGGAGGGACCTGCAGTTTTACGCCGACTCCGAACGGCGATTGTATATTTTTGAAAACTGGTTTAATGGCAGAAATACACTCGCAGTTTTGCCATTGCCTGCCGAGGGGCGACCGGTATTAGAAAAATATTTTTTTATACCCGAGCGCACTTGTGCACAAGGGTATATTAATT
>NW_016198833.1:0-2684 GCF_001687245.7 Rhagoletis zephyria | reverse complement strand
TATGAAAAAATAAATATTAAGAATATATTTTTTTTTAATACTCACGTGCAAACAAAACAATGTGTCGGGCATTAAAAAGGTTACTGCCATTAAAATCCCTCTATGTACAACCTACATACATATGTACATTAGGGTGCATCACATTCCATACAAAAAAAAAGCGTTACCGTTTTTGCATCGGAATTATAAAATTATTTGGAGACATTTTCAAAAGAGTCCAACTCACGTAAATCGTAATATTGTTTCGAAATATTTTGGCGGAAGTCTTAAAATATAATAAATTTTGTTTGGTGATGCGCCCTAATGTAATAAAAAATTTTAGTTGCAAGATAAATAATTTAAAGAAGTATTCAAAAAATAAACATAAAAAACAGTGTTTACTGAAAGAAAACAACTTTTTGAAAAATCGAACAAAGATACCACCACAGGTCAAAAAATAAATTTCATAGCTTGAGTTCAAATCTGTGACAAAAGTAAAGCATGTAGAATAACTCTTTAGAAATCGATTTTCGTCGATTTATTTTTCACTATTTTTACTGTTATAAACGTAACCCTATTACGATTATCTCTGACGTTTCCAAAAAAAAAAAAAGAAAGGGCAACTCACGGACTTTAAAACAGTGCTGTGGTATTACAAAAATAGATTAATGGTGAAAAGTTATCAACTTTATAAGAAATGCTTTTTGGATGTCCCACCCGTCACTCTTGGAAAGTGTCATTTTCCTGTGTAAATTAGACAATTAAGTTTTCTACTTTATTAAATGGTTAAATAGAAATTACTTAAAGTTTGAGCAAAAAAAAGTTAAAATTTCCCGCTCATCACGTTGGAATTCCCCTTAGTCAATTAAGTGGATTTGATTATTTTTTTAAACAACTTTTGCTATTCGACTAACAAGAAAATACCTATAAAAACGTTTTTATATAAGAGTTACTCAGCACTAAATACTTAAGTACTTAGGTACAATACTAAAGTATTTAGTGTATAGTACCAATAAGTAATAGATAATTTTTGCTGTGCTCGAGTTGTTTCAGAACGTTTAAATATTTTGCGCGAGTTACCCTGAAATATGGAAAAAAGCGGTTCAGGGAAGCCTTGCGTATCAAAAGCCGAATTTAGGGGTCAATAGAGTAGAGGTGCAAAACTATCGATGGCACTATCGATAGTATCGATGTTTTTTATTTTTCCCTACTATCGATTGTTTTTTGGTCCTATCGATAGTCCGACAGACATGTGACTAAGTATTTATTTTAGTTTTATTTCTTCTTTTCTTTTCATTTCTCTTAAATATCCAAGTTGAACTAAAAATTTGGTTGCTACTTTTTTAAAAGGGTAATGTCGAATTTCGAAAATGACGGAAAACCTTGCATCTTTTAAAATACCGCTAAAAAACTGATACAAATCAATTTATACCAAAACTTTCAATATTATCTACCACCACTATTTACTATTTATGAAAAGGTAAATAGAAACCAATACTTCTCAGATAAAAAATGGTTTCTTTTTCTAAAATTGAAATTTACTTAATGAATGCATTATATATGACGAAGGATATCTAAAACCACAAATATAAAATTTCAGTATGCCCAATTTTTTTCCATTTAAATTCATTTCAAATTTTCAATAACTTTACTTCTAACTGAACGGTTAAACAATTAAAAAACGTGAACAGTAGTTTACACGAATATCCAAACGTAGTTTCGAAATATATTCTTAAGAAAATCTTCATACGAAAATTGAGCCAAAACCATATAAATACGAACCTATCGACGATATATCCATAGTTTTGAAAATAATATCGACAACTATCGATGGTCTGACTATCGATAGTTTTGCACCTCTACAATAGAGCTTTTAATACCCGACCGAAAATAAATCTCGATTTCGAACAGACGCTGGTCAGATTTGCTTTACTTCCGTCTAGCGCCCGACTAGGAAAACTAGCGAGGCGCTAAATACGAAGGTAACGCTCGCTCTAAGCAGCCACTGTCCAGTGCTACTAGACAGCTACCGTCTAAATAATGAACTGTCGAATTACTAAACAGAATTTTTCTATAATTCTATAGATGATTTAGGTTTGTAAAACATAATTACCTAGCGCACGATAGTTCACCATCTTGGCATGTGATAGTTTGTTATGGCTGTCACTTTCCAGAGATTGTCATGGCGGTACCAAGAAAACCCTTGTCAGAAAAAATTTGCCAGCAACAGGATTAGTTACTCAAGGTAGAATTTTCTAGGATACAGCCACTCCATGCACAGTTAAAATCTATCTCAGTTAAGGAAATCTTTCCAACACCAAGAGTGATTATCTGAAAGAGAAACTATTATTCTGGAGGCAGTACAGTTATAGTCCTGACGCTGCCACCGTAATGGAGAAAATCTACCCAGCACCTGAACTAGTTGCCCAAGCCAAGATATTGCGTGCTAGTGCCCGTCCAGGCACTACGAGAGATAATCATTGTTGAGAGAATCGGTTCAGCGCCAGAAGTGATTATCTCTGATTAATTTTTTCATGCTAGAGCTTATCAAGATTCTATTGAGAAGTCTAGCCAAGCACTAGATGAAATCAGGGTTTTGTCTAGAGAATTTCCGTCAGGGTAATGATTCAAATGATAAATGTACGGGTATACATGTCGGTATACTATTTTCCGTCGCCATAATGTAGAAAAACCTTTCCTACTTT
>NW_016198832.1:0-2684 GCF_001687245.7 Rhagoletis zephyria | reverse complement strand
AATTGTGTTGACTCATTAAGCAAGAGCAAAGAAATGCCTAAATTGAATATATCGTTACCTTAATATAGAAAGGCCCTAACTCATTTTCTTTCGAAACTCAGCTATGTACAAAAGTTGGAAACTATTCAGTAAGAACCTAAAATAATTTAAAACAGCTACTAGATCAATTCATTTGTTTCAGTGTGTATTAAAAACCAACGTCTTGAAGCAATTTTTTAACCGAAGAATTTTAGTTTTTATATAGCTTTATAATTACTCTGTAAAGAAACAAAAATGTGAGATAGGGCCTTTCTATATTAAGGTAACGATATATATATTATAGGGAGTTTTATCTCTGGGAAAGCGGGCGGATATATTTGAGGTTCACTGAAGTTCTTTGCATCATTCATTCGCTAACGTGTTTGGAATAGCCTCTGAAAGGTACATAGGTAGCTAGAATTGAGTCTAGTTAAATTGAGTCCGATTAAATAGCTACTGAGATGGCTACAATGCAATAGGTGGAGATGGGTCCCCGCTCTATGAACAAAGTCTCTTTGAATGCCGTTGATAGCTGGACTGTACGTCGTCGGGTCCAGTGGTATGCGTAGGCTCACAATCGAAGCGTGGTTACAGTCAGAACGCAGTAAGTGCTGGTAAGAGGTAAGGGGCCTTAGACAGGAAAGACTTTTTGGTTATCCTTTTGCTAGCAAATAACAAATCCAACACCCAGTTACTTATTGGTTACCTAACCGGCCATTGTTACCTTCACGCTCACATGTACCGGGATATTATTTCGACAGGGAGGGATTTCCGTATTTTCCTTGGAGACGAGGAGATGCCGGAGCACATTATTTGTGATTGTCCAGCATTCGCCAGGCTAAGACTGACAAGCGACTTGAGGACCTTGTTGCGGCTTTGTATTTTATTGGCAATTGCGGTTGGGTGCGCTGATAGAGAGAGAGCAGGGGGGCTACTCTCTAATACGATGCGAAAGGCAAATACATCGTAAATAATACGCTGTGGCGATTGCCTATCGCATCGCATTTCTCTTTCGTATCGCATTACAGAGTAGCCCCGCAGGATATCTAGTGTGTCATTGACATGAATGCCTAGTTGCAGCCTGACATTCTTCGCCCAGGTGGTGAAAATTGACGCCTTTTGTATAGTCGGAAGAGGTTTAGACTTCGTGCGGTGAAGAAGCGAGAAAGTTTGGAGAGGTAGCCGTTTACTTTCGAGCAGAGGCCGCCAATTCTATTCCTGGGCATCAATATCGAACACTCGTCAGCATATGAGATTATGGAAACTCCCTCCAATGGCTGAGGAAGCTTCGAGATGTAAATGTTAAACAATACCGGGGATAAGACACCACTCTGTGGAACCCCTATAGTTAATTCTTCGTGGTCTGGAGGTTTGATCTCGGAAAGCTACATACGACTTTCGACCACTTAGACAATTCGTTGACCACCGTTTGTGTACAGATGTTTAGCGTGGAAAGGTAGACGTTATCAAATGCTTTTGACAAGTACAGCGCGCTCACAGGAGCGGTTCCAGTAAAGGCCACGAGTTATTTTGTGCTCTTTGCGGAAGCCATGCTGATATTTCGCTGGGGTCAGGCGATACGTTAAGTGTGGGAGTAGTAGGACCTCAAGCATCTTCACTACTGGACAAGGAGTGTTATAAACCGGCAAGTCTTCCCTTTGTGAGCTGGTACCTTTGGCTAGTTCCATGACCAGATCAATAGCCATCGTCTGGGTTGTTGACGGTAGGCATCGAGTCGCAATTTGGTGAGGTTTGTGGGCTGGCGGAGTCGTCGGGCCACACTTGTTCGTAAATGATATCAGTAACGCTGTTACGGTGAACGGACATGATAACAAACTTTATATGGCCTGAAGTAGAATACATGAGCTTGGATTATATGTGTGTTTAATAGGACGATACCACTTGCCACATAGCATATGAAACAATGGCCCTTCTACAAACATCTGCGGCCTTAATGAATCACCCTATATGCACAAGGTATGCATTGAGGGAAGCGAAGACAACCACCCTAGCCGTTTAATTTAAAGCATGGTGGAGACATATTCAAAGCTTTATATTGCAGTTTTTAAGAACAATAGTGCTCTTATCTCTAAATATCGCCTACGTTCTACACTGGTCGATATTTTCTTGTGCCCCAAGTTTAACATTTTCTATTAGAACTTTCATTACATCCTTTTTGTTCTTAGGCAAATATTTCCCCTACAGCGCCACCCACTCCAGCTGCTGCCTATCAGATTTTAATTGGACCACAAATAGGGTTTCTACAAAGTTCTCGCCTCCAGCGCCCCTGGAGGTTGCAAACTAATTTAAAAACTTTCCAAAATAACCCCACAATAACTGATCAAATTTTTACGGTTTTAGATGACTAAACTTTATAGACACAATTTGATTAAATGCCAGCCGTTAGTTCATACATCACGCGCAGCACTGCCACATTAACACTTTTCACCTGAAGACCTGCCGCCCCCATTGCTACGCTGGGGTATTTATTCAGCCTTTTGTCTGCGTTAGTTCTTTTTTTTTTGATCTTTTGAAACTCAATGACGCATGTAACCCTTTCGGCCCATGCAAATGCCCTTCACATCTATGCGGAATAGTAGGTATTCTTTATGCACCGCTCTAGGTGCGCTAAGTTCAGTTCAGCTTTGGCGCTTTTTCTGTATCAA
>NW_016198831.1:0-2684 GCF_001687245.7 Rhagoletis zephyria | reverse complement strand
CTACTAGCAGAAATTAGCTAGCAGAAGAAGAAGAAGAATAAACGTCAAAGGCTGCCATTTGTTGAATTGGTTTAGCTCAAACAAAAGTAAAATGAGTAGAAATCAAAATATTAATGATGTACTGGACNATGAAAGAACATGGCGGTGAATATTTATTCAGCAATAAAATTGATTTAATATTTAATTTTCCGTGCCAGAATTTCTTTTGATTTTTTATTTGTTGTTGTTGTAGATATTAAAAACATTTTCAAACTACTACTGTCAGATTTATGTTCTCTGTTAAGTATTTTTAAATGTCCATTTCGGTTACTTTTTACTTTTTATTTGAAACCTAAGGGTCTACTTAGTACAAATATTTAATCTTCAAATTCTTATTGTTTTATCGTAATTAAGTGTTTTGAGCTATGAAAGAAATCCTGTGGCAGGTATCAAAAAGAAAACTCGATTATCTTTAAACCTTTGTAAGATAACTTAACTTTACCACCATCTACAATATCAGCCTGAAGATCAAGCGAAGAGTAACTCTTGCTCGGTGGGCAATTGAAAAGCATATCTCGACAAAAAAAAAAAACGTTCTAAAACATTTTATAATGCTGGTCCTTTTATACGGTGCAGAAAAGTGGACAAAGTCGAGCCAAGATCAAAAGGCCTAAGAGGCGCTGTGCAGAAGGACCTACAGTGGCGCTCACCTAAAAAGCACACTTTTATTTTTTACAATATTCATAACGTTTTACGTGATACATTTTTTTTTCGTATAAAAATATAGTAGTAGTATACATATGTACATATCGTTACCTTAATTCACAAAGGCCCTAACCAACAATTTTTTTTTTTAATTTTGCAGGAGAAGCAAAAAACAAAACGTTATAAAAAGGGTATCAAAAACAGGTAGGGCTTTTTAGAAGGTGGTATGTAATTCCGTTGGTTTTGGTACTAACACTTTAAAATTTTGATTGAAAGTGTATTTTAATGCATCCTACCAAAATCTGTGAAAAGCGCAGTTTTGGGAAAAGTGTCAGTTAGGGCCTTTGGGAATTAAGGTGACGATATATAAAGTAGTTTTTTTTTCACAAAAATCCATTAAATGGGTGGTAGGTGTGGTGGACCAAGGATAACATGATCACCAGGTTTCATTTAGATAGTTCAATTTTTACTCGATTTATCGCGTGCGCGGATAGACAGACAGATAATTTAATTTTTGATAGTTTTTTTTTCAACAATGCTACGCATTTTCTTTCTTACAAATTATGATCGTCCTGCATATATGTACGTTTTTGCCGAAAATTAACAAAAACACCGGTCATTTGAGTAACACCGCCACCGGAATACCCAAACGCCTATGAGTCTGTAGGTGACAAGCAAAATAGTAAGCGGTGGCGAGATCATACTGCAACCGTTTTTAGAGAGAGTGTATTTATAGTCTCTGGTCTATATCTGTATCGAACCCTTTAGACTTTTACAAACAACCTTTACCCATACTTGAACAAAGTTGAAATACACTTGTCCTCATGTGCGTTCGGGTATAAAAGCAATTCAACTAAGTAACCTCTCCGGGGTTCTATAACAAAAACTTTTTCGTACTATTCATTTCTTCCAAATTTTGGAGAAATACTCGCCAGTGAAAATCATCGTTGTATTTACTCTAGGGCTGGCAGACGTCCTGGCTTTCCAGGATTTGTCCTGATTTAGACAAATTGTCCTTGTGTCCTGGTCCACACTTAAATTGTCCTGGTTTTTAATGAAGGTCAATGCAGACACTCTAATTTTTAGCAGGTTTTTGTTATGAAAAAAAGGTTAAGCCTTCTGTCATATAGTAGTCGAAACTTAATTTTTCAGGCAAATGCCAAAATAGTGCAATTTCCTGATCAGGTACACGGCAGAGGGGTCATACTGGGTAGTACCCAGTAGATAATTTTAGGAGCTTAAATCTCACCCAAAAGGCCTTTCTGATAGTTATTACTTTCTCCTCCAATTGAAAGGCTTCTGCTTTCGCAACTCAAAAAGAGCTTTCAGAAGGGCTTTTGTAGGACGCCATTCGAAGGTTCTTTGAAAGTTTTTATTTATTTTTGCTGTAAACCAGTGTAATTATACTACAAATATAAGCTTTTTTAATAAAAAAAGTATATACATATATAATCGTTGGAGCACTCTTCTAATGAAATTTCGTATTTTATTCATTTTCTACGGTGAGCATGAAGTGATTTACATATATAAATATTTATGCTATATATACATACATACATACAGGAAATATTTTCATGCTTAACAAAAAAACGGTCAAATCTTTAGTTTCTTTACGAGATCGACTACTTTGAACCCAATCTAATCCAGTGGTAGCGCTGTGCGACGGTCAGAAAAAGACGTGAGGGCGGTATGGCAATTATGGAAGAGTATATTTGACCACCTGCGGTTTTGTTCCTAAAGTCACAACTTCTTTTTTAGAGTACATATATTGAAATATTTCTAATTTGGTCTTAAGATGATTAAAATTATTTTGTTGTGTAATTATTAATCTTACTCGTAGATGGTATAGTAACTATAAGCAGAATCGCATACACCGTAAGAGAGCTATAAAAAATTATTCAGGCATACATATTTGTGCATTAAATAATTGTGTTATGTACAAAATGCAATATATATGCAATTACATATGTACATATATATATACATATATACGCATTTAT
>NW_016198830.1:0-2684 GCF_001687245.7 Rhagoletis zephyria | reverse complement strand
GTACTTGAGCGGTTTTACAATCGCATAATATCTGTGAGGGAGAGAAAAATAAAAAAAAATAATATTGAATATTTATACATACATACGTACACAAGTTCGTGTGTAAATACGAGTATAAAAGCGAAGTATGAAAATGTAGTAACTGCATCAAATTTGCTCGTCACAGTGAATTAACTCATAAAACAGAGCAAGAAGAAAATTGCAAATGCAGAAAGTTTTTGATATCATCAGCGTGATGTACCTACTATTGAAATATGCGTTTTTGATTTTTGTGTGCTTGTATAAGTCTACTTGATTTGAATGTGATTGTCGAAAGCGGTCATAGAAAAACCAGAAGAGGCAATCAAATAAAATCATAATTGCTAATGGTTAGCCATATCTTTAGAATATGCTGTTGAGCATAAGTACATATTTATATATGTGTGTATGTACATTAGACTGTGTCAAATAAAACAACTATTTTTTTTCTTTTGGTGCCATATGAAAATTTCGTTGTTAGTAAAAAAAAATGGTTTTCAGTTAGCGCTCGCAAAAATACAAAATTTTTAATTAAAAAAACAGTAAATTTTACATACACAAAAATTGATATATTCGCGAAGCGATGAGCAAAATTTAGTAAAACAGCGTTTTTTGTTTTCTGTCTGACGTCCGAATATTTTAAAATGACTTAAAAATAAATAAATTTTGAAATAAATGAAAAAAATATAATTTGAACAATTTTGCAAAATTCGAATTTTTACAAGAGTCATTGTTATTAACATTTTTTTGATGGCTTCAGTAATTATTTGTTGTCCACTGTTTCATAGCATGTTTCTTGCTGATCTTTTCCACGATAATAGTTAATTATGCAGGCTTTAGCCTGATTGTTTCATTATTTTGTATACCATTTTTAATTAAAAAAAATTGTATAAACAAATGGAAATATTTATTACTTCTCGATCAGATTTTTTAATCGTTTACATTGAATATCATTCCTTATTCTATAATACATTATTTAAAAGAAAAAAAAAATTACAAGGAAACTTGCACGGGGTCGCTAGTTATTAATTTTTATTCGCTCCTGCCACGGGTGCTTTTGCCTTCATGCCGCATGTCGCGCGGACTCGCAGAGAGCGTGGTGCAACCAGAGAACGAAAAAAAATACAATTTATTTGTAAACATAAGCATAAAATATTTAGTACAATATATTTTTAAGTAAACATAAATATGTACATTAGAGTGGTCCAAAAAAAAATTTCGAAGATAGGGTGTGGAGCACCTTCCAAAATTTTTTCTCTTGCCGAAAGAGGTGCTGTTACCAAACCTTACGTTTCTATTTATACATTTAAAGGATGCTCATGATGCTCATATTTTACTCTAGAAGTATTGTGTACATATATTAATCAGACAATTGGTTAAGTATCCTAAGAACATTTCAAATTTCAATTATCTAAAAAAATCTCAAAAGCTTCAGTTGTCATGGCAACAGTAGCTTTTTATAAAAACCACTAATATTTTTGCCAATTTCACAGCGATCTAGGAGCACATTTCAACGTTATTGAGCACCCTGTATTGGTTGCAGTAGAAAACTGAAAGTTGGTATAGGTATTACATACAAATATATAAGATGCTCAGAGGTGCTTTGTATATAAGTGTTAAAAAAATTAAATTAATTAAAAGGGCATTTTCAATACCAATTCGTCCTTGCGAACATAAAAAATTTTATTTTGTTTTTTTGTATTCTCAAGTATTTTCTCTTTCATTTGTTACCATATTGTTATTCTACATTGGAAAGAGTTTTTAAATATTTTTTATTTGTTATACTTCATTTTTTATTAAAAAAAGTTGAAAAAAAAATTTGGTTGGTTCATGTTTTTTTTTGGCGAGCGCTAACTGAAAATTTTAGATAATTTTTTTGTGACCGGCCACCGAAATTTTCATGTGGGAACGAGAGAAACAAAGCATTCATTTAATTTTACACAGTCTAATGAACATATATGTACGTATGTACTTAAATAACTATATATTTCTGCTGTTTTGAGACTCTCCTCTCGCCTCCCAAACCAGCTACTGATTCATGTGTTTTTGATATGCTTTAATTGTGATTTCTGTGACAAAAATCTTTTAAATTTCAGTCTGCTGCTCTGTAGTCTAAATTGTCAACATTCTATGTTTACTGAAAAATCTTATTTGAACTTTCTGCTTTCTACTGTTTGTATATTAACCTGCATCCTTGTGTAGATATGTTGTTGTAAGAGCGATCAAACTCAAAAAATCACAAACGTAAATATATCTTTGGCCTTGTTACGTGGCATACTAAAGCGCGTGCAACACATGTTGCAAGTACCACAGTTGTATTTGGGCATATATATTTTTATATATTTTTCATTTCAAATTAGCATTGTGTGTCTTCTGCCGCCCTCAACTTCCCTTTTTGCGACATACTTACACATATATTTATGTACACTTTTGCATTCACTCTAATGCATACACATGTATGTAATATATGTATGTAGATGTTAGAATTTAAGTTCTGATGTCACCTACTTGCTACACTTCAGCGAGTTTGACTAAGCACAGCTGTGTGCGTCGAACGAAATTTGATTTATCCTTCATCCGCGCAAACATGCGAACACAAATACGTATGTATGTACACATTTTTGAAGATATCAAGCTCAAGAACCCCAGTGTAAAATCGTAGAATG
>NW_016198829.1:0-2684 GCF_001687245.7 Rhagoletis zephyria | reverse complement strand
TAAGAAAACATTTTTCTGTAGACTAAAAATAAATAAATAAATAAATAATCTCTACCATGCTTTGAGCCAGAAGCAACCTAAATTAACGAAACTACTCAACATCGTTTCTGTTGGGACTATTGCTGCCAATACCACTTTTGCTTACCAAAGTTTAAGTTTAAGAGGTTCTAGGGAGTGAGAGAGGGGTCTTATTCATTTTTTTTTTAGTTATTTTGGTTTCAGCGGCCCAAAAACATAAGAATAAACATCCATCTCAACTATAGATGAAAAATGGAATTTCAATATGCACGGGTGCTTGTAAGGGATGGTAGCAAAAATATGGTAAATTAAAATTGTTTTGTATGGTAATGTTGTAGCGTCTACCCTATGATTCAAAACCAGTGCCGGTGTAATTATTATACTACTACTGTTTTCTGATTTTCTACCTAAAAGTGTCCAAGATTTATTTTAAGGATTTGTAATGTTTAGAAAAGTTAAGGTCTGAGACATACTGAAGATAAATATTAGAAACCATAAAATAAGGGGTAACACCTAAAAAACTTCCCTTGAGAGGCAAAATTTCCATAACCAAATTTTTATGAAGTCGTGCAAAAAACANTTTGCAACTTAGTATATCCCAGATCTCCTCTTGCACACAACGTGTATGTTTATATATAAACAAAAGAGGTCCGTAATTTTTTTACTAAGCTGAAAAAGAAATAGCTTTACTATCTGGTTCGGTTTACCTGGGATTATAGAAACTGGTTTGAAAAATGGATTCCAAAGGAATCTTTTACAACCCAGAATGTGTATTCAGGTGGCAAATGATAATACAGAGCACATTTTCTGTTTTTTTTCCAGGCATCTTAGTCCAGCAAGAAGCTAAATTTTTGGGTCAAATATTTTAATGAATAAGCAATGGGCGATGCCAGGAGCCTGTTTGTAGGAGTCTGAGGCTGTGGTACTGGCATGCCCCTCGGCCATAAAGGAATAGAGTGTTATATAGTTGAGACTATCAAGAACGGTATCGGCCTATCTCCGGAACAGACAAACACTTTCATAGACTCAAGTGCTAGACGAAACCTCAAAAACTATTTGCGAAAGAGCATTTTTGTTAAGGCTCTGCAGGAAAGATTGCGAAGTTACTACCGCATTGCCTACGAGGCACATCGTGGTGGCTGCTCATGCCCAAACAATGGGTATCTCTAACGGCGACAGGTGCTGAAAGTAACGCAGGCGAAAGACCAGAAAACCCCAGAGCATATTCTGTGCTGATTTCCCGAATCATAAAAAGCACTACTATAATGCTTGGGATCCTTTCAATTTAAGAAGTTAGAAAACATGCTTTGTAATGTCTACTTAAAAGCCTAAGGACCAACTGGCCTTTGTGTGGCTCAACGCTGACCAGATTAACCTAACCGATTCCACAGACTTGCAAAATAGCAAAGAAATCTGCCTGGCTAAAAACGAACGAAGGCATATACATACATATATGTTCAGGCAACGATAATAGTGCCACCATATACATAAGTAATAGAAGTTGTCGCAGCTATCAACTAAATGCCTTAGCGAAAATTAGGCATAAAGTGCTTGGAAGTGACAGATATCTATCAGTATCTACTATAGGTAACAACGGTAATTAATTTTGTTTAGGTTCATCACTCCGAATATGCAAAATATTTAATTATGCAATGTTTTCATGTGTAAAAGGGTAGTTTTGATAAATATAAATAGTGTAACTGTGTAAATTAATATCTATAATTTTACTATAATTATGATCTGAAAGTAAACCAGTAATGTATAAAAAAGTTCATGGTAAGGACGTTGACTCGTTAATAGAATCGGAAATATTTTTTACTCCAATTGCAATCCGTCTGTAACCTACAAATGTACAAAATAGTTCATGGCAAGGACTTTGACTCGTAAAGGAATATCTTTGTAACTACATACAAAAGAACTAAAAGAAAGAATTGCAAAAATTGGTGTCACTTCACATTATATCAATTTCTTGTTTGCAGTTATCCAAGTATCACAAGTTTGCCTATCCGGTACGCTTCTTGATATTTCTCACATTTATTTTTACTTTGGCATTGTCCTGGTTACCAGCAAATTTTCATATTTCCGCACTTTTTCTGTTGACGCCTGTTTGCGTAAGAAAAGTAGTGCTACAATAGCAATCAAACGCACACAAACAAAGAGATTGCAGTCATGCAGGCAGAGGACAGCACCGGAGAAGCGTTAGTGCAGAGGCAGCCGCCCTGCAAAAATCGTTGGACTATGTGTGCCATTTGAGCCATATTGGAGTACTTACAAAAAGCTCGTCTGTAATACAGTAGTGGACCAACTCATCTCTCTACATTACCTTATTGTTACCAAATTTTTCTGTTGTATTCCTTGACCCTTATAGGTATATTCTGCGTTGATAAAAAAAAATTTGTAATTGCTAAATAGTTAAAGCTCTTGTAAGTCTTTACACCCCTTTCACATTCTGTGCACTCTTTTAAGATGTGCCAAAATATTGTTCCGCGAAATATGTAATACCAGAATTCCCACAAAATCTTCACAGCTGAATTGCTGAATATTTTGACTACATCACTAACGTAGCACGAACCGCGGTGACAGGGAGTGGTAAAATTTTTTGGGTAATACAATTTTCCGATAACAAAATCATCGGTAACTTGTAGAATGAACCTTTTAGAGAGTAC
>NW_016198828.1:0-2684 GCF_001687245.7 Rhagoletis zephyria | reverse complement strand
CTAGAACACGTTACCACTAAAAGCGATTACCGATTTTTTGCTGGGTATGAACGTAGTAAGTGTAGTGTATTTGAAAAATACGAACTCATCAAATACAGTGAGCTTACCGCGAAAATAGGAATATACATACGTATATATATGTGGTAAAAGTTTAGAAAATAAAATACACCGTTGGAAATTGTCAAAGTTAAATAATTGACTTTGTTTTTATTTTTATTAATTTAAGGGCGAAGAAGATTTACATACAAACATACATACATTTGAAACTACCTACTAGTGCTGGCATGTGAGATGTTAAAAAAATATTATTTATCACGTGCTTTTGAGTTGACCATAATCCGTGAGAGGCCTTAAGGAAGCTACATACACATTGTCGCAACACAATTCAAATTTGAAAAGAAATTGATCCTGAATTCTAGCAAGAGATGAAATCAATTTAATTTAGCTTTCTGTATATCGTTACCGGATTTGAAAGCATACCTATGTGCTTGGAAAGAAGTTTCAGGTCATAAAAAGTTTCGTATTTGACAAGTCCTTAAAATATCCAAAATCTAAAATTGTTCACAAAATATAATTTGTCGTACTAAACATCCTTCTGAAGTTATAGCATTACTTTTCACATTTATTTTGAGGCGGGCCAAATGTTGATGTTGGTATTACTCACAATAGTCACTCATACGCCATGGTATATGAGTAACCTAGATTAATAAGCAACACAAACAAAACACCAAAAGACCCGACCGCTCGATCACAGCTCCGCTTTCTGAGTAAATTCTTTGGCTAAAATAATTTACTTCATTCTAGCAACTTGAACACGTGTTTGTTGTTGGGCAAAATTTTACATATATTAATATTTGGGAGCCTTCGATCTCAGAGACAAATAATAGATAAAATAAAGCTTACAAAACTTCAGCTACACTCATAACAGTATAACAAAATTTCTCCGAAAATCAACTGAGAGATTTAGGAGCTACAAGTTAGGTTGGACGGTAGTCCCTTTAAGTCTAATTTTGACTAAGGCCCTTTGTGAATTCGCTTCAGGCTGACAGTTATCCCCGTTACTCTAAAAAGCACGTGATACTCAACAAAACAGTGGATAAGCTCTTAGTATACTAATTTATTGCTTTGAAGCCATCCAAATCGAAAAGCTTTAACTTCCAGGAGCTCTTGCCTTCTGTTGTTCAGCAGTCAATTCAGCATGTGCCCCGTCTGGTGTATTTAATCCAATCAGACAATGTCCGTTAAAAATTACAGACACTATGCGGATACCTTGTGTCTTGGGTCACATGAACACAGACTTTCGGCGGTGGGCTTTTATGGCTAGCAGAAGTGTTCCGACAATATTGCAAGTGGGTTTTACTTATCATCTTTGATTGGAAATTTCTTGAAATTTTTGACGTGATAGAAGTTTAGGTTGCTGCGGTTGCTTCACAGTGGAACAAACTTAGCTTTATGGTCCGTAGTGATAACACGTGGGGGAAAAATATCCCCAATATGTCGTTATTTCAATTGGTGCTTTGCAAGAATATAAGAACAGCCTTTATTTACACGAACCTGTTTACCAAGAAAGACAAAATTTCGGCGTTGCAGAGCAAAAAAAAAAAAAAATGACATGAAAATCGAAATATTGCTTGTGTTTAGCTCATTTTAATCCTTATTTTTGTTCGCATTAGTTTTAGCTTGTTTTCAGCAGATAGTTTAGGTATAAAAATATACAATTTTTTCTAAAAAAAAAACTGGCCTGAAGACCGCGGGCGTGGTATACCGATGTTGTGGGTTTATTCGTTATATATTTAGAAACAAATTTAACATTTCTGGTGTTCACACATATTTACATATAAAATAGGATCAAGGTTGCATGAAAATTTTGACTCGATTTTCATTCGATTTAGAACTAATAGAGCAATTAAGAGCAATTAAAATTTTGTATGGTAGTAAATTCAATTTAAATCGAGTCCATTAGCGTTTAGTTGATTGAACTGCTCGATTAACTGCTTGTCTGAATTCTTAAATTAAAGCTGGCACCACCACTTTCAGGCACAGTATCTGAGAGTTCTAGCTTTAATTTAAGCTTAAGTGGAAGTTTATATCACCTTTGGTTTCATTGCTAGAGCTTTCAAAATTTAACACTTTGAGTTTTAAAAAATACCGTTGTATGGAATTGGCGCATTTGTGGGCGGATTTATTTTTAGTAACAGCTTATACTTATATTTATCAAAGAATCTTATGTACCAAGTTTGAAGTCAAGGTTAACTTTTACTATATATGGCCAGCTTTTTCGTGATTTCTCTCACCCCACTCTGGGGCGGTTTACTTCACTGTTTTAAGCAAGTTGTGTTCGAGTGCTGATACACAAAATTCAGAGAAAGATGCCAAATTGGTAACAGTGTAGGGGGCGTCTAGCAATAAAATCGTGTTGATTCGGTTTAAAAATGCTCTTGACAACAAGGATAGCTAAACTTCTATAAATTTCTCGAAAATATTAGCGAAAACTGTTAGCTTATTAGTAGGTCTATAATGAGCGATATTATTTCTGTTGCCAAATTTGAAAACTGGAGTAATTTATGCCAGCCTTCCATTGACAGAAGATAGCGTCACAGAGTATAGAGATAAGTTAAAAATGTGGCCTAAAATAACACATAACAAGTAAGAAAGTCTAAGTTCGGGCGGAGCCGAACATTAAA
>NW_016198826.1:0-2684 GCF_001687245.7 Rhagoletis zephyria | reverse complement strand
ATCAAAGCTTCCTCAGCCACCAGAGGGTGTTAATATAGTCTCGTATGCTACCGATTGTTTGATCATGGCGTCTGGGAATGGAATTGATGACTTGTTCTCAAAAGTAAACGGTTACCTCTCCGAACTTTCTCGCTTCTTCACTGCAAGGAGCCTTGCCCTATCCCCTGCGAAATCCTCGGCAACCCTTTTCACCACCTGGACGAAGGAGGTCAGACTACCACTGGGTATTCACGTCGATGACGTAACAATACCGACGGTGAATAACCCAAAACTCCTCGGAGTCACCTTCGACAGTCTGCTCTCCTTCTCGGCGCATACAACCGCAATTGTCAGCAAAGTACAGAGTCGCAACAATGTCCTCAAGTCGCAGTGGATGAAGCTGCAGACCTGNGAGGTCATACTGCCACTGGGTATTCACGTCTATGACGTAACAATACCGACGGTGAATAACCCGAAAATCCTCGGTGTTACCTTCGACAGTCTGCTCTCCTTCTCGGCGCATACAACCGCAATTGTCAACAAAGTACAGAGTCGCAACAATGTCCTCAAGTCGCAGTGGATGAAGCTGCAGACCTGCCAAAGCACGGCATTACGAACTGCGACAGGATGCCTCCTGATGACGCCTCTACACCACCTTCACGACGAGGCCCAGATGCTCCCAGTAAAGGAGCATAACATAATGCTCTGCAAGCAGTTCCTCGTTGGGAGCCACAGACGTGGCCATCCCAGCGGGCAACTGCTCGCGGAAGAGCCCTCGCCACGGCACGTCAGGAGGCATCTTTACGAACTGACAGACGAAGTCCAGAGGTATATTAAACAACCTCTGGACCCGTCAACCTACCGACAGGCCCTGAACGGTATTCACAGGGAATCAGTCTCAAGTTATGTAGACTCCCGCCCTGTGAATGCCGTTCTAGGCACACAACCACCGGACGTGGACGGGACAGAACTTTTTCTGCCTCGGGAGACCCGCACTACAATAGCCCAACTTCGCTCTGGCTATTGCAGCAGGCTCAACAGCTACCTGAGCAGAATCAACGAGGATGTGCCCAACCAATCCCCGGCATGTGGAGACTCGCCACATGACTCCCGGCACCTCTTCACATGCCCTGAGAATCCCACTCAGCTAACGCCCCTGTCCTTATGGACAGCCGCTCTGGAAGTAGCACACTTCCTGGGCCTCCCCCTAGCTGAAATAGACGACAACGATGACGGATAAACCGCCCCGAACGGGGCTTAGTAGCCGCTACAACAACAACAACAACAACAACAACAACAACATAATATATCTGTGTTCGTATGGAAAAGTAGCTTATGTCGAAAGGCTGGCTTTAGTATAAATCGGCATTCGCAGCATACGGTTGCGAATGACTTACGGGCGCTAAGCCGTTAAACAACTTTTAGCAAATAAACGTGCAAGAAATAGTTCCGATGCTAGCAAGTCAATATTCTTTTTAAGTCTCATCAAAAAATTCCTTGTCGTTTAAAAAATAAAGGGAATGCCGCATTATACTAAAGCCGGCCTTTCAACATAAGCTACTTTTCCGTACGAACACAGATATGATTGTTTTTTAAAGGTTTGTATATAAATGATGTGGGAAATTAAATTCTCTTCAAATTTGTACACGAAAGATGCAAAATAAGCTTGGAAATCGCAAAAACCCAAAAAAAACTAAAATCAAAGATAGCGGAAAGTTCAGGTATGAAATTTAGCGGCGATACTATGGAAGCATAATCTACATGTCAAATGGAAGTAAACTGCATCAAAAGTTCGCTACTACAAATTTTTTTCTTCGTACCAATTTGGTCTAAATTTGCTTGGCTAAAATTTAACTTCTGAATGCCTAGGAAATTGTAATTTTACGTGGAAAAAACGTCAATAGCTTTAAAAATTGGGGAGGTTTACGAATATGTTAGCCATATTTGACATCGGGGGGCAAGACTACATCAAGTGGCATTAAAATATATTAAATTTCCCACTGATTTATAGGCAATTTTGACCGCTTTGTGAAAAATTGTATGATTTTAAACATTTTTGGCAGGAACGTTTTTATGATCACAGGAATATTTCTTGCTTTGTAGCTTAACAAAAAATTTTTTCCATACAACTAAGGTGCAGGCTAATGTACATTCGTGGACAGAGAACGAGCACACAATGGGCTCGCTTTTCTCAATATTCATCGCAATCTGGATGTTAATGTTGACTCAGTATTAAACGAATTTTTGTCTATACCTCGGCGAATTGCATGTCACTTTTCTTTAAGTTTTTCTAAATGTTAACCACAATTAAATACAATATGCTGAATACTCTAACTAAAAAAATTATATTCTTGGTTGTTACGAATGACTTTACATAAACCCCCGTCCCCCCAAAGAGAAATCCTGCGGCCGGCCCTGTCAAGGAGAGATGAAATATATTCTGTTTCCTGCAAGGAATACCCCAGCAAAAAACACGATTACCACAGAAACGAAAGTGGAAACGAGCTAGGCAATGGGAATCGCTTACCCTTTCGCTTTAAGGAGGCATTATTTTAACATGGGCATTAGGGCGGGTCGAAAATCTAATTTTACTCAAATCCCTTGGTAATAGTGAAAATATAATGTATCATNTAAGGAGGCATTATTTTAACATGGGCATTAGGGCGGGTCGAAAATCTAATTTTACTCAAATCCCTTGGTAATAG
>NW_016198825.1:0-2684 GCF_001687245.7 Rhagoletis zephyria | reverse complement strand
ATTCTTGAAAATCAATATTTTTCGATCGGAAGACTCTGGTTCTCTTCAGAAGACTTACAATCATTGAAAATTCGTTTAAAATTTGCAAAAACCTTGAAACTTAACAACATGGCGGCCAAAAAATAATAATTTTTTTTCTCGAAAAAGCCAATTTTTTTTCTTCAAAATTTTACAGCAAATTTTTACCAATATGAGGAAGAATTAATATAAGTTTGAAGTGGGCTAAACCATTTTTGCAGTCAGGAGATTTTTTTTTTGTGATTTGATAAAATCAAATGATGTAGGGGAAAATAAAAATTTTCACTAAATTTGAATTTTTCATTTTCACTTCACCATTTCTGTGATTGTTTAAATATTAAAAATATCGCATGGAAACTGAAAGATTTGGTACTCGTGCTTTACTTAAACTATAGCCGAGTTAAGTTGTTTTGTCTAATGCCTACAGATGTGCATGTTCGAACGTTTATACAAGCAAATCTGTTATTTACATATTCGAAAACTCTAAATACATTTTTTCTCTTGCCTTATATTTCAGTTCACTTCAGTTTCTGACCTTTCGGCACAAATACCATAGCTTCGCTATAAAAAGGTAAGTTGCTGTTTCACTTAATCCTTAATTTACATAATGTATGCGCATAAGGGTGGTCCTTAAAAATATCAGCATTTAAATTTTTATTTTTTTTTTGTTCTACTTATGACATAAACACATACACAAAAATTTCAGATTTTTTGGGGGTCGCTGCCACGGTTTGAAAAAAATTCAAATATTTTTAAATCTCAAAAATGTCACCAAATTTTGACTTGAATTCTGATAAATTTAACATTCTTTTTACTTATTAATTTTCGCCGATGTCTTTATTTTCTACTTCGAATAAAATAAAGAGGCGCTCCATGATATTTAAGGACCACCCTAATGCACATACATATATGTATGTATATGTATGAGTGTAAATGAATGTTTAGTTGACTAAATATTCCTCGGTATTTTTCCCATTTTAATTAGCTGAATTTTATGGGCAAACAGTTTTGCCAGCGACAGTTTTTTAACATCGCTCGTTGGTGTTTTAATATGTACATTAGGGCGGGTCATATGTAGGAGTATTATTTTTCTTCTAAACCTATTTTTGCAATTTGGAAAGCTCCACATTGATTTAGACCCATAGTTTCTTCGGAAAATTTGCTTAGACTTACACGTAGAATCTTTCTGTGCTATATGCTCATAGGCGAAAAAACCTTCCATGAAAATTGACCCGCCCTAATGTACATATTTATTTTAAAAAGGACTAGATATCATATTTATTGTATATGCTTACTGACGAGGTAATGAATAACTAAAACATTTTACTTACGAGTAGGTACAAGTGGTTATAAAACTGCTTGTCAATTCAAAAATGGAAATGGTTGATTAATAAAATTAGACTAATATTTGTTTTTTTGGCTTGCTCCATTCGGAATGTACTTCTCTTAAAATGTTACGTTTCTTAATACTTTTTTACTATATGGTTTTTAACTGCACTTATGATAAATATTTTCGAAAGATAAAAATTCAGACCCATTCGAAAAAATACCCTTTAGGTCGTCTGAAAAGTAAATCAATGCGCACGAGTTTTTTTTTCTACAGTGTACCATTCACATCTTTAGTAGAGGAACTAAGAAGACCATTCCGTAACACTTTTAATTACCTCAGAAACCATTCCATTCTGCCAGCATGTGTTCCAATGTTGTGTTAATACTTTTATAATTTCTTGCTTACGAGTCTCATACAACTCCCACAGTTCGTTGCATGCAAAATCGCCTACTTACACGCTCATTCGTGGATCTCATTTAGCTCCCATGGGTGCAGCGCGCAGAGCCTCATCGCTCGATGGTGCGATGTCAATTCGCCAGGGTGTGAGAAATATGATGTGTATGGTGTTACGAATGCCACTAACTACATACCCGTACTATTCCTCATCGCCACAGTTGCTTTCCATATGTCAGTCGGTTGGTTTCTTGTATGGATTTTGAATTTTGTGTCGACTTTGCAAAGACTTTGTTTGCTTGTTGACTGCATTCATTTTCATTTTCATAAAAAAAAAATAACAAAAAAACATTAAATACCCAGAGTGCCAGGCGACGAAGCACACGCGAATTGGCGTACATATGTATGTATGTCTGTATGTTGGAGCAAGTTTTCTTTACATACATATGTATCTAAATACCTACATACGTGTGGCGCTCAGTGCTATCGGAGCTGTGTTCTTTTTNGAAAGGGATTTTTGCTTGATTTGCGAAACCATGTGTTCTTGTTTGTTATGAAGCATGTAAATGCATAGACATACTTTAATTACAAACAGCGTACACTGAGAAAATATCTTGTAATTACATACACTGCCGCCAAAAAGTATTGGCACAGCAAATTTTTCACAATATTTGCAAAAAATATTTTTTTTTTAATATTCCTCCGCCAATTTTTTATAAAAATATGGTTCATTCTACAACAAAAAACATAAAAATATAATTACTAAACTTTGTGCAAAACTCACGAAAATTCAGCAAATTTTCAACTCTTTAATCAGATTTTTTAGAATTTTTTGAGTATGCGGATTTGTAGCACAATCAATTTTATTATAATAAAGTACAAGTTTTATATTATAAAAAAAATTGTTGCATATATTGTGAAAAATTTGTTGTGCCAATACTTT
>NW_016198823.1:0-2684 GCF_001687245.7 Rhagoletis zephyria | reverse complement strand
CTTTTTTAGCCCTTTTTTTAAAGGAATTTGGCTACCACTAAAAATGGTTTGCGGCAACACTGGGGGGGCTACTTTGTAATGCGATGCGAAAAAGAAGTGCGATGCGATACGCAATCGCCACAGCGCAAGAATGATAGAATAGTTCAGATCCCGTACGAGTCCCGACTAGTCAGAAATAGTCAGAATCAGTCAGATTTTACTGGAAATCGATCCCGTATTCGGTTCTCTGACTATTGAGAGGACAAAAAAGAGAGTAAATACGGGTCTCTCTCTCTGTCAGAAGTTACCAGTTTTAGTCCGAGAATTTTTTGCTGGTAAATTCTGGTAAATGTGTCAAACGATCAGCTGTAGTGTGTTTGGCAACCGAATTGTAAACAACAGAAAAGTGAACTCTGCTAATTCATGTTGAAAAGAATTTAATTACTTGTTTAAGTGGATTCTAATGAATTTGAAGTGTTTTTGGTATTTACATGTGTGAGATGAGTGCGTTTACATACAAAATAAGCAAAAATTTACAACCAAAATTTGGAGGTTATGTTGAAGTTGACAGAAGTTACCATTTTTTACTAGGAAGCGATCCCGTACTTTCAATGTTACTCTCTCGCTCTGAGCGAATTTTTATTTTTTGACAGTTTTACTAGTCCGAGTCCGAGGAATACGGGATTGCACCTAATACAAGATTGCGCCAATCGAGCTGAGAGCAACTGGCCTTGACGTCAAAATATACCAGAATGAGAGAGCAAGACGAACGCGACAAGAAAAAGAAGAAGCATCGAACAAAAGGCAGTATTGCCAAGTTTTGAATTTAAAAAAGCACCAAATTTTTATTGGTGTATTTTATGGACTGTATAGTCTGCGTTCAAACACGGAAACTCGAGTTTCTTATTATCAGCGATTTCTCTTTTGGTGTTGCCCTTTGCATTCACACACAGAAATTCTTTTGTACGCAATTGTTGTTGTCAGCTGTGAATCGCCAACTTGAATTACTCACAGCACAAAGCGTGTTTCCCGAGTACGGGCGACTAGGTACCCGTCCCCTTTCCTCGTCGCTCTCTCCCCAACAAGCTTCGAGTTTCCGCAATAAAAGTTTTCGTGTCTGAACGTCGACATATGAATATTTCTTACGACGTATTTGCCTATCGCATCGCATTTCTCTTTCGCATCGCATTACAGAGCATGGTGAAATGAACTGAAGGTGGCGCATTCCCGAAACCGCTACTTTGTTTTTGCCGACTTTGACATTTATGGCAATACGTAAACAAACTTTTTCTTCAGAAACAAGTGCAAGCGTATTTCAAACGTATTGTGTACTTTCAAGTGAAAAATCGAAGTAATTCGTGCGTTCTGAAGTAAAAAACGTTTTATTTGTAATAAAAACTTTATAAAAATGCCGTGTCGTGTGTTGAATTGCAGCAGCCGTAGGGGTAAAGCCCCCAAATGCAGTTTTTTTTTGTTTCCCCGCGGCGACGCCTTGACCAGAGAGTGGGTAGAGTTCTGCCGGTAGGAGAAGCCATAAAATTTAGACACCAGCGTAATATGCAAGAAGAACTTTACGGACCACTTTTAAACACGACATGTTGAAAACGTTGAAATACCACAANGTAAAGCCCCCAAATGCAGTTTTTTTTTGTTTCCCCGCGGCGACGCCTTGACCAGAGAGTGGGTAGAGTTCTGCCGGTAGGAGAAGCCATAAAATTTAGACACCAGCGTAATATGCAAGAAGAACTTTACGGACCACTTTTAAACACGACATGTTGAAAACGTTGAAATACCACAAATTACAAATTAAAATCGAAGGTAAGCAAGCATCGACCACTTTCTGCAGGAAAACATGCGCTGCGACAAGATATTATCACTTTTTCGGCACCTGCAATACAAACACAAAAATTCTAAATAGTTAATTAATAAGACCTATTCTTTTGAACACATTTCAAGAGTGGTTGTATATTTTTTGTTAACGTAGTGCTTAATTTGCTATATTCAAAGATGGCTTGAGAAATTGGTGAATCGAGAAGAAAACACGTTTTCTCACTGCAAATTCACAACTGTCAACTCATTGTTCTTCGCCATATTCTTTGTTTACCCGTTGCCACAAATGTCATTCTGCGGGAATGCGCAATCTTGTATTCTATCGTTCTTGATGAAATGCATTATTGCGAATACTTTAGCTCAGAGTTGGCCAGCAAAAGCTTTCATTTTGTGCCTGCCCTATATAACTGGCGTCCCTAATTTGGAGGGCTAAGCGTTACGTTTTCCATTGTCAACGAGTATTTACTTTATTTAATTATTTAATCAAATGGAATATAAGCACTGTTGCCAACTTAGTGCGTTTCGTACTAAATTTAGTGCTTTTCTTAATTCAAAACGCGAAAATTTTTGTGTTTGGTGCTTGGTGCNAACTCAAAGAATATGGCAATGCCGCAATTTTGTCGCAAGAAAGTTTTCATACAAAAGTGATCAGCTGCGTCGCAAGATGGCAAATTTTGCAACCAACGTGACATTTGCAACAACTTTGCGACGCTACATGAATCGCCCCAGTATAAGAGAGCTTGTACAAGTTTATCTTTATCTTTATCTTTATCTTTATCTTTATCTTTATCTTTATCTTTATCTTTATCTTTATCTTTATCTTTATCTTTATCTTTATCTCTATCTCTATTTCTATCTTTATCTTTATCTTTATC
>NW_016198822.1:0-2684 GCF_001687245.7 Rhagoletis zephyria | reverse complement strand
TTTAATAATTTATTTACATATTTAACTGTGTAAGAAATGCCAAGCTTAAATTTTCTAATTTTTGTTTTCCTATAATTTTACATGTATTTTCTTCTTTTTACAAGCATTTGAAAAATGTTAAATGATAAATAAGAATGTTAGAGAAGAGAGCGAATAGTTGAGTTCGCTTGGAAATACGGCCACTCTACATACATATACGTATTTGTGCAAATAAAATATATTTGTGAGTCTAAGTATGTAAGCAAATGGATATTTCAGCCACGAAATTGTACTTGTAATGTTTTAATGTCCACAGCAAATAAATAAAACGAATAATAAATATTAATTATGTACAGTTGAAGCTGCAATGATTTTTTTTTTTTGTCTACAATAGTAGATTTTCGTTTTTTTTTAACTTCGAGTTTTTGAAAAAGAATACTACGAATTAGAAGCTGAAAGGCTGTTACCCTGCACTAGAGTTGTCATTTTTAAATCGTTTGATTGGAAGATCGATTAATCCAGTCCTTCCTATTAAAGTCTTTCCCGATCTTTTAGTTCCGATTCGATCCGTGAATCGATCCAAAAAATTCGAGTATCGCCTTTCAATTTTATCCCAATGAATTAATAACGATCTACGGTTTGCCATAGAAAAACTAAATAATTTTAAAGAAATTTTAATTTGATTCTAGTACAAAAAGATTACCATTGAAAAGCAGACACCCGCCTGCAGCCGCTACTCATAGCAAACAGACGCTGAGGATTTCAGGGGACCTTTAATCCCTTCACTAGGAAAAGGAAGCCTCTAGGAAGAGGAATATATTGTGGGAATGAGATAGCGGGCGGCTTAGCCAGAACAGCGGCGGCCTTGTCTCCAATAGGTCCCGAGCCATTCCTTGCAATAAGACCAAACACTATTAGCGTTTGGACACTCTGGGGCGCTATATAAAAGGACGGTCATGATGAGAAACTTGGGGAGTGTGTGTGTGTTTTTATTTAGTGGTTTATTACAAATGCCAGCTTTGTCTTGTTCTTGTTCACCACTTCACCAAGCTCCTCCTGTAGACCGCGCTATTGTGAAATTATGATTTTTAAAAAATTTGCCAAATTTGTATGTATTAAAGTAAGAATAACCCTACAATTACATAGAAATAATTCATTAAGCAATTAATATTGCAAAAAGCGCATAACCACAATGAACCGCAATTTAATCACAAAATGGCCAGCGCCTGCAAAATATTTTTATGTGTGGGGAAAAAATATGATTCACTTATGTATGCACATACATATATGCTCTTCAATTTGTATAGGTTTTTAAGTAAATACTTTGCAGTGCAAAAATATTTTCATTTCCAAAGGCGCATACAGGGTATGTTGCCCTATAGGAAATTTTGAAGCAAGCAAGAATTTTGTGTTCGAATGTTCGAAGATTTTGTAGTGGTTGTACGTTTCAAGATAAGACGAATATTTTCCTTACACCTTCTGGAATACTGGGAGTTTTTATCCCGCGGAGTGTAGCATTCAAAAAAATCGTATGTGTATGTATCCACAAAAATTTCAAAATGTTAAACAAATTTTTAGGAGTTTACAAAAAAAATCCTTTAATCGCAAAAATTTGCCAAATTTTAACTTGAAATCTGATAAATTTGACATATTATTGAAACGTATTCATATACATCCATAAACTCGCTGAGTTAGAGCTGCCCAAAAAAGTATGCATGTTATATGGTTAATAATGGTTAATATGGTATGTGCAATTTTAGTAACGAAATTAAATACGAAGTTTATCATATTTGTTGTTATTGTTGTAGCAGCATATTTGTTCATTTCCGTTGCTGTAATTTAAACCATTAACGGGCTTATCTCAAACAATTTAACTGTTCTCCAAAAACATAGAATTTCGAGCATAATCACGATAAACCGAATGGAGCTAATTCCCAGTGCCGATGAAAATTCGTAATTTTACTCCAAAATATGTACCTAAGCACATAACGATGTACCTGAACACCTGCGTACATACATGCACCTAGTCACATTTCATAGCATTTTATAATTAACGCACCTAGGCTATGCGAAAATGGGATGAACATTTGCTGCTATCGAAAATATTTATTAAATTGAAAATAATTCAAATATGCGTGCATTTATCACAAACATTTTCAGCGCAAAGGAAGAGAAGCAGATTATTGTTGCCTTCCACTAACTACAAGCTGCATCATTACACGAACGGCTAGTCGAAATAACGCAACGCAATCTGAAATTTCGCAATTTTGGGAAGCGATTTTTAATTTAATAAAACTCAGTTGCAATTGGTTTGGTAAATTGGCAAAAAGGCTAGCAAAGCGGCCAATCATATCGATAAACCGACAAACTCTTATCAGGCATGTCGGCCGCTGGAGCACCTGCACGACCTGCTGTGGTGTAAAACACATCCGCTACATCCGGTGCCGACGAACGCACGCAGTTATGCATTTAATTCACTTACAAATGTGTGTGGGTTCGTAAGTGCATTGCCATTTTCGTTTTTTTTTTTTGCTTTTTTGCTGTTATAAGCACTTGCATGCATTTGTGCCGCCCAACTCCCTCGATTGCATAACGGCAATGAAATAAATCCTTTTATTTGTTCATAATTTCCATAGCGACCACAACAATTGCCGTGCAAACAATGGTTTCGTGGCGGTCATTGTGGCAGGAGCGGTGAAGTGAAC
>NW_016198820.1:0-2684 GCF_001687245.7 Rhagoletis zephyria | reverse complement strand
CTTCGGCAGGACTTGGAATTGACCCGATACATTCAAGTTTATCGATAAATTTCAATGATTTGATACATATCGATAGTTCGATGAATTTCACTAAAATTCGATAACTCAACTAAATTCGTTAACTCGACCAATTTCGGTAACTGTGAAATTCGATGGCTCGATAAATTTCGATAACTCAAAAATGTAAAGACTTTGGATACCTTTATAAATGTTTACTTTTGACATTTCCACATTTTTTCGAAAACTATCTAAACATTTTGATAACTCCTTACACTCTGTTAAGACGATTAAATGTGATAAGCAGTGATAAATCGATAAGCTAATATAACCTTGAAATTTCAATAAATCGATATATTTTGAAAATTCCATAAACTTTGCTTCGTTGAACCAACCAAATTCAGTAGATCAATAATTATCGATAACTCTGTAAGTTGAAAGACCTCCAAGCATTACGACATCTCGATATATTTCGTTCAGTCTATAAATAATGATAATTCGAGAAATATCGATAACTTGATACATTTCTTTAGCTGGACAACTAAGTTTCTGTGTCTATAAATTGCGACAACTCAGTAAACATTGATCAGTTTGAATAATTCGATACGTTGCGATAACTTAATAAGCATGGATAAATTTCGATAATTATAAACTTCGATGATTCGATAAATTTCAGTAACCTTTATGGCTGATTTTATTTCGATTCCTATCGCAAAATTTCAACTCTGTTAACCTAATTCTTATGTATTTCTCATTGTCTCCATTTTCGCCTTTATCTCAATTTTCCTCTTTGTCTTCACTTTTGCCTTTTTTTTTGTCTTCATCGTTATCACTTGTTTATCCATCTTCATATTTATCTTTATTTCAAAGTGTCGAGGACATGGACACTAACTTAATCCAGTTCGATTAGATTGAATTTTCCTTTCTTTTCAAAATGCGTGCGGCCGGCAACATCATTTTGCCATTGTGAATTTACATTTGAAAAATGCTTTGTAATAGTTGCTATTGTAAGCGAGCCATGATTCAATAATACAAGGTTAGATAATTATTGACAGCTGCGGTTTGACACTCCCTTACAAAAGGTTGCATTTACGAAGGACAGAGAAAGGGCAAGAATGCAATCCCTTGTTTCGAAAATGGTAGTAGAAAAGTCCTCCAAAGACCTTCTCAGATAAGAAAAATTTAGTTACGTTTTAGCAGGAGATTTTCCGGTTAGTTAATTTATACCGTCTAAGTTTTGCTACGTGTTAAGATAGAAAACCTCTCCAAGGCTTCTAAACCTAGAAAAACTGTCGAATTTCGACAGTAACTGGCACTCTAGTAAATATATAATATATAATAAATATAAATATAAATGAAAATAATCCTGCCAAATATGGCACTGTTTAAAAATATTCAACATTGCCAATTTATTGTAGCCCACCCAGAGTCGGCATCTCGACTACAGCCGCTCAAATTTCCGTAGGAATAAAAGAAGTAAGCAGTGTATTAGTGAGTTGTTTTTATTTGGGAGAGGCGCCGGGTGTATTCCCAAGCCGGTTGTAGATTAACTTAACTGACCCGCGCACTTTTATGTATTACATGGCCTCCGTTAAAGCAGAGTACTTATACCGATAGGTCTATAGCAAAACAACCTTCACCCGATGCCTCTTTAATGCTAATGGCTTCCGGTGCAGCGACTGTGTGTCTCGTACAACAGTCTTGTCTCTTGTCTCGTAGGGGCCCTAAGAAATGTTTGTTTTATTCGGCGTCGGCTCGGGCAGTCGAGCTTCATTCGAGGTCATAGTACTGTGCAAGGCTGTCGTACCAGTCAGCATAGTTGCTAGACTGATTGAGAAATCTGACCCGAAACGAGATCGCTGGCAGCAGACCGCGAGTATAGAGGAAGCTTTAATTTGGCAGCTCCTTGGCAGATCTCTGGCGATTGGGCTCTTAAAAGCCCAACAACCAATGTAACATCCTTTGATGTTCATTCAGGAACCCGTTTTAATACTGGCTGCAGATAATGCTGGACTGAGCACTGCCTTGAAGGCTTTGTTCGAGAGTTGTGATTATTGAGCATCATCTGTTCGAAACTGGAGGTCAATGGGTATTTAGAAAATGCTTACTAGGGACTAGGTACATACCTGGCTATGCATGCGTTGACATATGCAGTTGCTCCTCGGAATTGGAGTAATTTGTCGGAAGTAAAAGCAGCATACTACAATTTAATTAGCTGCAAAACTGCATACAAAAAAAAAATTCTAAAAAAATTAAATATTTGTAAATTTGTAATGTACTAATTTTTCTCAACATCGGTTTAATTTTTTTTGAGATGGCCTATTTTCAAAAGCTAATTTTTGTTTTATCCGTCCATTTTGGTTTGGAACGCCCCATATGTAGTATCTTTGAACGCAAACGTCAGTCGTTGAACCGCTAAGCCACGCAGAGCAGAGGTATACACAGAAGTCAAATTGGGTAAAGTTCAGTGGTTATTTCCACATACTTGGCATTTAAATATTTCAGTATATGTTCCATAAAGTATTCGGTTTTTGAGGTAGCCTGCAATAATAGCCGGGGATGGCAGCGGGAATATTTACATGAAAAAAAGCTTTAGAAACTCTCATTGGTCTCGATACTTTTGTGACTTATTCACAGCCACATTTCGTAGAACATCTGTAGTTTTGGTTTAACGTGGGAACCTAATG
>NW_016198819.1:0-2684 GCF_001687245.7 Rhagoletis zephyria | reverse complement strand
ATAGGAAACAAAAGGCGGTTTACAACTTTGTTTCTGCAAAGGCTGCTCTGTTTAATTTTTCGGCAGACAAATTAGAAAATTCAGACCGGTAAGGTTTTCAATTGAAATTAATATAATTTAACAATATTAAAAAAAAAATCGCCACCGTATAAATTTATAACTAAGAGACATTTTTTTCTTTAATACAAAAATTTTGAAAAAAAAACTGCATTGAAGCTTTCAAGAAAACCAAAAATTAAAAAGTGTCCTTTAGACCCATCGGTCGTCAGGGGTTAAGATTTTGAAGTGGTCCTGAGCGTACGACAACTGCTACGAGTCGGTTCTATAACTCCGCCCATCACTATTAGACACTACATGCTAAGGGCCGATTGTTCAATGCCTGGTTATCACTACTTCCCCGTTAGGGCCAACTCTGGTTAACACTAATCCCCAGTTAAACATTGTTGCCGACGTTACCGACACAGTGTTTTGCGGTAGACCATGGATCTGGATTCGAAACGTTTTCCCATTCGTTTCTGTCTATAAATCTAGTTCGTTCTCTACAATTCTAATACGTTGCAGATCGCCTCAAGCCTACCATTTACGTAGACAGGAAAAAGATTTAGTAAAATTTCTAGCACCTTGCAGGGGTTGAGGGCAAGGTTGACGTGACTAGAATGGAAGAAACCCGCTCCTATAGAGAATAATTAACCTTTGGAAATACCTACAAGGCCAATAAAAACCTATGTCGAAATAAATCATATTGCACTAATTAAACGAATTTCTCAAACATTTTTCCCCTTTGCTTAATAAATAAACGACATTTGACAGTTTGATCCAATAAATATTTCAACACTTTGGCATCTATTCAAAAGAACCACATGACGGGAACTAAGTGCAACCTATCCAAAAAAATTAAGTATCTAATAAGTATATTTGCATGCCTTTGTGTATGTGAGTGTGTCTATCAATTAGTTGAACAAATTATCGCATAAATTAGGAAATCTTGGCCATATTGCAAACCTATTTATTGAATAAATTTCACACAATTTGACAACTAACATCGCCACTCATTTATTTACTATTGCAAATGAGGATGTGGTGTGCAAGTATGTATGTCGTGAAAATGAAATACTGATTTCAATCCATTTTATGTATTTGCAACATATAATTAAAATTTGCACAGCAGATATATGTATGCATGCATGTATGTATGTATGAACAACTACTTGTAATCATCTGCCTAAACCTTGGAAAAACTATGAATTCTACACCACTGAGTCGCTTTCATTGATTTAATTTACCTCAATTTTACAAGTACATATCGCACTGAGCTAACTCAAAATTCAGATCGGAAAATATAACTGCTTGATCGCACAGATTCAACGCAATTAATACAAAAACAGGCATAACAGTCGATTTTTAGTTAGTTTATCTAACAAAAACAACATAAATCCAAATTTAAAACTTGAATAAAAAATTATAAAAATTCAACAAATTTTCACCAAAAGTTAAAGATTTATTTTTTGTAATATTTAGTCAAATTATTGATATAAAGTAGCCCATAAAATTTTAGTATAATAAAACTCAAGTTTTAAGGCAGTTTTTTTTTTTGTTTACATATCAGTAAAATTTGATTTTTTTCCATTAAGGGAAACTTTGGTGCATACATTGCATGAAAGAAAATGCGTGGCATCGTCAACAAAAAATGCCAAAAATCAACGGTGCTTTGTAGCCACTTGAAACTAGCCCTTTATTATAGATACTAAAATTTAATGGGCTATAAAGCTGAATAAGAAGTTGAAATGTTGGTGAAAATTGGTTGAATTTTTGCACAAAGTTTGAAATTTGGATTTACATACAGTGACCCCAAGAATTACCACGTGTTGAATTTTTTAAATATTCGTAATGTTTTTCGAGCTATGATGTAATTTTTTTTTTGTTATTTTTCTATGAACATACTGTTCAAGCTTTAACCAAACACATAAATCACAGTTTCAAACTTTATACAAAATTTAGGATAAATTCAACAAATTTTTATCAAAATTTCAACTTTTTAATCTGAACATTTTTGGGTATGCAGTTTTATAGCCCATACAATTTTATTCAATGAAGTGCAAGTTTCAACCGGTTGAAAAATTGCGTTGATTTTTGAAATTTTTTTTTTTCTAGACTGCTTTTGCGGTTTTTTTTATGTAACAAGTGCAATTTACAAAAGCTGTTGTTCATATTTTGAAATTTTGTTGCTAATGGTCTCCCGCATTTTATTTCATAAAAAATTCATGGTAATATGGAAAAAAGTTCAAAAAATCCGTCACCAAAAAAAAAACATTCTCAAAAATCAACGAGATTTTCCAAATTTTATATAAAGTTTGAAACTGTGATTCACATATTTTTGGCAAAGCTTGGACGGTATTTTGACAGAAAAATAACAAAAAAATTAAGCTCAAAATATATTACGAATATTTAAAATTAAAAAATTAACACGTGGTCATTTGTTTGAGTGACTGTATATGCTTTTTGTTAAATAACGAGCTATACTGGCCAGTAATTTCGAACAGCTAAATTAATTGCTTACCTCGTTGTTATTGACTCATTTAAATGCCTTTGAATTTGCAATTTCTTCTCAATCTGTTCGATGGGGAATTGCGGTACCTCATACGGCGCGGAGATTTCATTGGGAAGCACATCATCGGCGACTTCAC
>NW_016198818.1:0-2684 GCF_001687245.7 Rhagoletis zephyria | reverse complement strand
TCGCGTAGAATTCAAATTGGCAGGGGTTGAAATTCACTCGGAAGTGAATTGCAGAACCTGCCTGAATAACTCAAAACTGATAAATTTGCATATTCATGCTTCTGGCCTAAGGGTATCCGACTCAAATTCACTCGGAAGTGAATTGCAGAACCTGCCTGATTGAGTTGGCTTGATTAACCTTTGGATATTCTATGTTATACCAAAACCCAGAATACCATGCGTACACGGAAACCACATATTTTACTATTTTAATTGCATGAATATGGAGTTAAGTCGCGTACAACAAAAATTCAAACTTGATTTCTCAAAATTTTCATTTTTACACATTCATGTTTCTGGCATACGGGCGACGATACCCACCATGCAAAACATGAAAAATAGGCAACAATCGTCAATGCCGTAGTGAGAAATCGGCAACGCTATTTCTTTTATGTCATTTTAGGAATATGTTTTCAAATATTCCCAAACTGATGAACTTCGCGTCAACAGGATTCTTCAAAAACATCTAATTTATTCCCAAGGGTTAAAAAAAAATAGGAATCCCCATAGCGACGAAAATAGTTAATTTCGTTTAGAAATTATAAGTTTGTGTTGAAAAACAAATGAAATATAAAAAAAGAATAAAATTGTTGCAAGAAATTATAGTAGGAGAGCCCAATAGGGGATTCGTGGATTTACTCGAGCGCGTCAGATTAACATATGGGGGATACCCTGCATCCTGTTGAGTACCTCTGCCAAATCTAAGCCATCTATGTAGAGCCGCGCGCGTAGGAGAGCTGATCAGGGGCTCTATTCTGTTACTGTGAGAAAATGTAGTGTACACCGAGTGCAAAACTCACAACCAAAAACTCACCGACTAAAATTCAGTGAGTTTTTCGGAAGAGAAGTGTACACAATTTTGACAGTTAAAACTCATTCTCACACATGCTGAATCGCAAAATGAGGAAGTGTACATAATTTCGAGAATGAGTTCTCACCCTTCCTGAATCGCAAAATGAAGAGTGCACATAATTTTCAGTGTACACTTGAAAACTCACATTTACAGAATAGAGCCCCAGAATAGTAAAAAAAAAATGATAGGTGGATTTACTCGCATCAGATTAAGAAATAGTTAGTTAATTACATGCTGAAAATGTTCATTTCAATAATCTGACGATTTGAGCGTGACGTAAGGGATTGGGAGGGTCGCAAACTCGCAAAGAAAACGTTAGCTGGACATTCTCGAGCGCGGTCAACATTTTTTTTTATTATGAAGCAAACAGCTGAAGGATAACGGGAAGTATATAATATGACGATTTCCACAAGCCGGCGTGACGAAAACCGTCAACAAAGATTGTCGCGTGCACTTGCTGTTGTTCAAAACTACTACAGATTTTTTTACGAAATTTGTTATTTTTTGATTTGTTTGCTGTTTTCCGTTCATATTATTTGTGAGTATACCCAACGGACCGAATGCTCGCAATTGATACCAGTTGCGAGTGAAATGTGAGAAGTAACCCTAACAAACTCTCACTAAAGGCTCGTATGTTGCTCCGCTGTATATGTACATAAGTTTGTGCATTTGCGAATCAAAACCTTTATCTGAATTTGAGCTGGTCGATGAAATGACATGTGTAATTACGTGCGTTTACGATTACGATTAATTTAATCCCAGTTTTAAAATAGTTTGAATTAGGATTGAAGTAATCGTAAATCGAAGGAGTATTAGACTAAAATTATATTAAGAGAAAATTAGTTGCACATGATGTAGATTTAGCTCAACAAATATCAATTAAAAATTATTTTTTTAACTTGTGTATGTGAATTTTACTAATTTCTTAGTTAAAATCACTATTTTCAGATAATTTTGAACACGGCAACCTTAAGTTTACTTATACATGAAAAAATGTTAAACCTCGGGCTCTTCTTGCTCTTGCAATGGCTGAACCGATTTCAATTGTGTAAAAAGTACTTTTTTGGTTCTTCTGTGTAGAAGGTTTTTCGATTTAAAATAATTCAAAACTTTTTGTTTTTGTTGCCAAAAAATTAAGAAAGCTGAGACGTCACGATTTCACAATTTCTTAGAATTTTCCGTATATTGAATGTCACTAAACTACTAAACGGCTGGTCCGATTTCGTTCATATTTGGAACATATGTCAGCACCTTAAAGGGAAATATTTCGACTAAAAATTTAATCGCTAGGTGGNTTAGAATTTTCCGTATATTGAATGTCACTAAACTACTAAACGGCTGGTCCGATTTCGTTCATATTTGGAACATATGTCAGCACCTTAAAGGGAAATATTTCGACTAAAAATTTAATCGCTAGGTGGCGCTGGGGTCGGCATATTCCTAAAAACTTTATTTAGGTGCAGATTTGGCTGATAATTAGAACATTTGTTAGCCAATTAAAAAGGAATGTTTGGACTAAAAAATACACGATAGGACGCGCTGAGGCCGGGATATTCCCAACGTTCTTATACAGTNCATATTCCTAAAAACTTTATTTAGGTGCAGATTTGGCTGATAATTAGAACATTTGTTAGCCAATTAAAAAGGAATGTTTGGACTAAAAAATACACGATAGGACGCGCTGAGGCCGGGATATTCCCAACGTTCTTATACAGTGGGAGAATGATGGATATCTACACATACATATATATTAGAGGTATACGCCGCCGAGCCACGCCGCCGCCGCCGCCGT
>NW_016198814.1:2507-2685 GCF_001687245.7 Rhagoletis zephyria | reverse complement strand
CTACTACAACAACAACCCAAAAAGGTTGGTTACTGTCTATACTGTGGTCTATACTGTGATTGAGAGCATGTTGTCTGGTGGCGTCATGCGGCAAATGCTTATTTCAAGACATCAAAGTGCCCACACACAAAACCTTGCAATCACATTGCTCGTCAAAATGACAGTTGGTAGGCCATCG
>NW_016198814.1:0-2477 GCF_001687245.7 Rhagoletis zephyria | reverse complement strand
AATCACGATTTGACAAATACTTAAATTTATTTATCTAATAATAATACAGCACACAACCCTGAAATCTAAGAAAAAGTCTGAGGAAGGCCATTAAATAGCAGCACACAACCCCGTGCCTTCCTCAGGAGTGAATATAACTACAACAACAACGACTACTACAACAACAACCCAGAAAGGTTGGTTACTGTCTATACTGTGGTCTATACTGTGATTTTTTCTCAATAAATAATTAGCAATGGTTTGTTGTCATGTATTATTAAGATTAAATAAATGTATAATTTCGTTGTTATTGCTATTTCAGGGCAAACAAAAGAAAACTCGAAAAATACAAAAACAACGTACAGCGAAACTGAAGCGATTGATGAAACCCACTGACAGCCGCCTCAAGGAAGAAATACGCAAGAAGCGTAAAAAACCAGAGGATCTACACGCTCTTAAAGTGCACCATGTTCAACAGCAAAGTTCAGCGCTTTTCTTTCAATACAATACACAGCTGGGTCCACCATATCACATCATACTTGATACAAATTTCATTAACTTTAGCATTAAAAACAAACTGGATATCATCCAAGGCATGATGGACTGTTTATATGCCAAATGTATACCCTATATATCGGATTGTGTTCGAGCGGAGTTGGAAAAATTAGGAAGTCGCTATAAATTAGCGCTGCGAATTATATCTGATCCCCGCTTTGAGCGTTTACCATGTTTGCATAAAGGCACATATGCTGATGACTGTTTGGTAGAAAGAGTGCGTCAACATAAATGCTATATAGTGGCGACCAATGACAAGGATTTAAAAAATCGTGTACGCAAAATTCCAGGCGTACCTATTATGTATGTGGCAGCGCACAAATACGCCATTGAACGTATGCCAGAGGCGTATGGTGTAAAGGCATAATTGTAGGTACATAGATTTAAGTGAGTAGTGACTAACTAATTAGTTTTAATTGCATTTTTATAAGTAAAATTTTGACTTTATTGTCATTATATATATAAATCAAAAAATGCATACTTGAAAAAAAAGTAAACTTGGAATGCTAAACTAACTTGTATAATTGCGTATTTTTAGTATATCTGTACGAAATACAATAGGGGTATTCTCTGAGTCTTGCAAAGCCCTTGCATGGTGCACAGATTGCACGGATTGCACGGTAAAAACCGGTTTTCGTATGGGACAGCTTTGCAAACCGTGCACTCCGTGCACCGTGCAAGGGCTTTGCAAGACTCAGAGAATACCCCTAATGATATTTGTATCATGCGAAATACGTTGTGATTACGATTGACTTTAAATAGCTATAAACAAAATGAATTCCCATAAATTAAAATTTTATGTATGACAGCTGTAGAGGTGCGCCCTATCACTCCGAAGGTCATGGGTTCGATCCCTGGCCCCAGCAACACAGATTTCTGAAACACAGGTAAAGGTAGACTGATATAAAGGTAAAGTTATGTTATCTTTTTTACCACATTTGTTTATTTTTAACTTTTCTTGTTGTTGTTGTTGTAGCGGCTACAACAACCCCGCCCAGGACGGTTGGTATCTCAGTCGTTGTCGTCAAGTTCCACTAACGGCAACCCTAGGAAGCGTGCAGCTTCTGTGGGGTTTGTCCACAGGGACAAGGCCGTTAGGGTTGTCGGGTTTTCCGGGCATGCGAAGAGATGTTTCGAGTCATGTGGGGTCTCTCCGCATGCCGGACACTCATTCGGCACATCCTCATTCAACCTACTCAAGTAGGAGTTCAACCTGCTGCAGTAGCCGGAGCGAAGTTGTGCGAGTGTTGTGCGTGTCTCCCGAGGCAGATGAAGCTCCGTCTCGTCTATGTCCGGGGGTGGTATGCCTAGAACGGCATTCACAAGTCTAGAGTCTACATAACTCGAGACTGAGTCCCTGTGAATGCCGTTCAGGGCCTGTCTGTAAGCTGTCGGATCCAGAGGTTGCTTAATGAACATCTGGACATCGTCCGTCAGTTCATATAGATGCCTCCTGACGTGCCAAGGCGAGGGCTCCTCTGCAAGCAGCTGTCTGCTTGGGTGGCTACTTCTGTGGCTCCCGATCAGGAACTGCTTGCAGAGCATTATATTATGCTCCTTCACAGGGAGCATTTGCTCCTCGCCGTGCAGGTGGTGTTCAGGCGACATCAGGAGGCATCCTGTCGCTGTCCTGAGTGCGGTGTTCTGTACAGTCTGTAGCTTCGTCCACTGCGTCCTACTAGTCCCTGGCGACCACACTGGCGCTGCGTAGTTCAAAACCGGCCGGCCTATTGCCTTGTATGTTGCCAGCAACGTTTCTTTGTCTTTGCCCCAAGCACTGCCGGCTAGCGACTTGAGGACCTTGTTGCGGCTCTGTACTTTATTGACAATAGCGGTTGAGTGCGCAGAGAAGGAGAGCAGGCTGTCGAATGTTACTATGAGTATTTTGGTGTTATTCACCGTCGGAATTGGTGTGTCATCGACGTGAATCCCCAGCGGTAGCC
>NW_016198813.1:929-2685 GCF_001687245.7 Rhagoletis zephyria | reverse complement strand
ATTTTTTCATTAATTTTTCAGCAAACCGCTTATTGTTTCTAGATTTAGCTCGCACTTGAATGCTCTCTAACTTACCTCGATGTAGCTGCTGACTGCCGATATTGTATCTCAATGTATTTAGGTGTGAAAATCCAGTAAGGCGTGTAACCGAAGAGATAGAATACAGAGGAGAAATTATTGCACATTAACGTCTTATTGGTGGTGAGCCGTTTAAAAGTAGTTAACATATCCTTGAAAGAAGCTTTGGTTTCCTCCTTTGGCTTCTCCTCCATCTCAGCAGTTAGTCTATCCTTCTCCGTTGGTTCTTTGTTAAGATTATCTTGTCTCTCCTTTAACGTTGCACGTTTACGACGCTCATCTTCGACCATGCGTCTAGCCGCAGCACGTGGTAGTTCTTTAGGGAACATTGTAAGAAAGGCACCAGAGCAGAATATCATACCACCAATCACTAGCCACCCCATCCACCAGGCGCCCAACCAGCGTGGATCTTGATTATTGATGACAGGATGTAAATTTGGTGCGATATAGACGCGCAGACAGAAAGAGGCGAGCGCATAACCGAACGCGGGACCAAGCATACGCAGAAAGTATGATAAACCTGAAAGATTGGGTCAGAGTAAGTACGTATGTATGTGTGCTATGATGATAAACAAGTTTTCTACTGCTACCATGTTGGAGAATATTAAACCACCTCTTGATTTACGGTTGAAAAGCAAATACTCCATTTGGCACCTTTGTTTCAAATTTAGCAGGGTAAATAAAAGGGTCATAAAGATCATTATAAAAGATTTTAAAGATAAGTTTGTTTAGTTATTGCACACGCAAAGTAATTTAATCTAAGATAAATTTTAATTGCCAAACAAGCTTTATTACCGTTTTTTAGTTACTCAACACGCCTACAAGGGGCAAATTATATGACAATGAGATTTTTTAAGATTCAAATAAAACATCTTTTTGAAAACAGTAATATACGTATGTATATACGATCCTCAAGGCTCCTATCTAATGTCTTACATTTGTCATACATATGAGCGATTCCAAGTAAAGTGATCAGTGGAATTTTTTTTTATACGATCACGCTTAAACTTGGGCCCTTAATAGGATTCATAAAAGGTAATTTTGAGCAAACATTTTTTGGGATTTAGTCAAATATTTTACGAATGAGTGGTGGAGAAAGTTTCGCATTACACTGCATATTTTAATAGTTTTTTTCTATTACGATTGGTGATATGAATTTTGGGAAAAAAATAAAAAATTGTGACATTCATATACATATGTACATACATTGCCGGTGAAAAGTATTGGCACAGCTGCTTTTTTAAAATATATGCAATCATTTTTACTGTAATATTTTTCCGGCATTATAAAAAAATATGGTTCATTCTACAACAAAAAATATAAAAATATAATTTCTAAAATTTTCATGCAAATTTTTAACTCTTTCTAACTTTTTAACTAACTTTCATAAAATTTTCCAGAATTTTTTTGAGTATGCAGATATGTAGCCCGATCAATTTTATTGCAAAAAAGAAAAAGTTATAAGTAGCTACGAATTAACGTTGATTTTTGGCAATTTTTTTCACGCAGTCTCTTCCATACAAAAAAAATTTCGAAAATACTTTATATGGAAAAAATGCAAAACACCTTCAACAAAAAAATTCTCAAAACTCAATGCAATTTTTGACTAACTCCGAACTTGCATTTTCTGTACTAGAATTTAAAGGGCTACAAAACTGCATATTTTGTGTTTTTTTTT
>NW_016198813.1:0-844 GCF_001687245.7 Rhagoletis zephyria | reverse complement strand
AAAAATGCAAAACACCTTCAACAAAAAAATTCTCAAAACTCAATGCAATTTTTGACTAACTCCGAACTTGCATTTTCTGTACTAGAATTTAAAGGGCTACAAAACTGCATATTTTGTGTTTTTTTTTGTTGTAGAATGAACCATATTTTTATAAAAATATAGCGGAAAAATATTTGAATAGAAATTGATGCATATATTGNTGTACTAGAATTTAAAGGGCTACAAAACTGCATATTTTGTGTTTTTTTTTTGTTGTAGAATGAACCATATTTTTATAAAAATATAGCGGAAAAATATTTGAATAGAAATTGATGCATATATTCTGCAAAATTCCTGTGCCAATACATTTTTCCGGCAGTGTATTTATGTATCTACCATGATAAAAACATAGTAAGGTAGAACCGTCCTCTCAATTCTTCGGCCATGATTTTTTATTTTTTCCCCAGCATTTTACATTAAATTCCCTCGCACTCACTTAGCAATGCTGGAGTTCGTGATTTCTTCGTATTATCATCCATATATGAAACGCCCAGCGTGTAGTATAGTGAGCCGCCAATACCTGAGATAAATTGTGCAACGAATAACACCAGTTGAGGTGCCAAATTGCCTTCGCCTACCTCACACTCTGCCCCGCGGCCACTTAGGAGGCATAACGTTTTCGAACCTTGCTTCTGTATTGCTTCCATGGTAGCATTTTCATCCGGTTGAGCGCCAAATTCCGCAGTTAACGCCAAAGCATCATCACCAGGGCCATAAAGGAGGTGTGGTAACGCAGTCATTAAGCAGAAAATCACAATTGTTAGTAAGCCTGCAAATAGAGGAGCGAAAATAGTACCATTTAGAC
>NW_016198812.1:0-2685 GCF_001687245.7 Rhagoletis zephyria | reverse complement strand
TCTTAGTAAATTTGTTTGCTTCCCGAAGCATTGATCAATCCTTTGCAAAGCCCAGTAATCCGCGGTTGTGCTGCTGAGTTGGGCGAACGCTCCAAAAGCTGCTATTCAATAGCTTGTTTTATATACAAAAAGGTTTCACATGCAAATAGATTTTAACAATTTAGAATTTTTGTGAGAAAAAATTAAAAATATTTGACATTTTCTAGACCAAGTAATTTGAAAAAAAAAATTAAACCAGCTGCTCTAGTGATACTACCTGTTCAATTTGCCCTGATATGTACACTTGCGTTCAACTAATCAGAAACGAAATTCAAAATGATATTGTTTGCAAATTGTGTTTATTTATTTATTTTTAATAGCTTTCATTTAAATTATAATTCAATCTGTAACAGAAACCACAATAATAAAAGTTTCAAAGCTTGCAAAAATTGCAAAAAAATTAATCAAACTTAAAAAAAATGTCATCAAAATTTCCAAATTTTTAATCAGAATATTTAGAAAATTTTCGGGTATGCAGTTCTGCAACCCATTCAATTGTAGTCTAAGAAAGTGCAAGTCTCAAGTCGTTAAAAATTACCGTTGATATTTGGAATTTTTATTTTTTTTGTGGAGGGTGTTGCGCATTTTCTTTCATGTAACACATGATCAGATTTTTTTTTAAATGAAGGACATCCGCAACACCCTCCACAAAAAAAAAGTTCCAATAAATAATCAATATATTAAATATAAATTTATTTCATTGGAAGTTTCTGGAATTCATTGATATTTTCTAAATATTTTATATACTACTGCAGTTTTAATTAACCTTTTTGTGTACTCATTTATTTTCTACACAAATAAGTATTATAATTATATGAAAAAGTGCACCCAAAGTTTGTTTTAGAATTCCATTATTCTCCTCACCAAAAATGACTAATTAGTCATGGATAACAGAAAATACTAATGACTTCAACTTTGTTGTCTTTAGTCAAACATGTGATTGATTGGCTACAGTTAAAAAGTGTTAATAAATGAATGTGACTGCAACGATTTAAAATCATGATGACTGCATTCTTTAACACCTCTGCATTTAGGGGTTCTTGGGGTTGCTGACTACGATTCTATAATCGAAATGGACCTGAGGGACGTTCTCTAATGGACTTTTTTTCTTAAAATTTCCATGCCGTAATGTACATACATATGGAACATTCCATACAAAACTTAACTCCTAAAAATTTTTTTTTGGTTTGAATTCTTTTTTACATTTTAAATCTAAAAAAAAGAAGACATCTATAAAGTAAAGGAAAAGTCGAAAAAATTAAAAAGTTTGAACTCACGGTGAAATTTTTTTTTTAATTTTTTGCAGTTTGCCTGCGAAAATTGTTTGAGTAATCAAAATGTATGTAACTATTTCGGATTTCCATTATAATGTGAAATAGATTTAAATCAGGGACGCAAAATTTATAAGGTTAATCAGAAAAACATTGTTTCATAACAGTTATTAGATGAGAAATATTTTTTATTTCGCCATTATGTAGATTTATAACCCAACGTTTACTTTTTACGTTGCCTGATAAATGCTATGCAGGATAAATATGTTTCCGTCATCAATAAGGGCTATTTCCCAACGTTTATTTTTTACGATGAATGTTAACAGTTATTTCACTCCTCCGTTTTTCTTTTCATCACCTTTATCTTCTCTGCATCTCCGTTTTCGTCAACATCCTTATATTACATCCTTACATCAGACAACGTAAAAAATAAAATTTGGTTAGTAACTGTTATCAAGAAACGTAAAAAATTAACTCTGGGCAGTGGAAGTTATTGAGCAACGTAAAAAGTAAACGTTGAGCAGTTTTCAATTTGCAAATTCGACATAAAAATTATTTTTGGTGCCTGATTTTTAACCGACTTCCAAAAAAAGGAGGAGGTCATCATTGTTATTAATTTTTCACCGTTTGATTTTTGTTTTTTTTTTTGCTAACTACATAGTTGTCAAACATTATTGAGTACACTGTAAAAACTGCAGAAGTAACGAATGTTTGTATGCTTGAGTATATAAATGGTGGAATAAAAAAAAAATAGGTACCTTCTCTTTTTCGACAAAGAATGCACAAATTGTATTTCACACCAAATAAATATTGTGATGTAAATTTTGCATGAAATGGCCCATATGTACATATGTAGGCGCTGCTCGCGTTTAGGCATCTAGGTGCTAGCGCTTAAGCTGCATGTTGACACGAAAAAGTCGCTGTTGTTGTGATTGTCGCTACAAATGCTACTATTGCAACCGATGCAACTACTCTTACTATATACTTATGCCACTATGTTCTATGGGCACTCGCACTCTTGTTCTTGTATATGCAAAAAGAAAAAAAAGAATACAAATTTCGCGTGTGTTGTTATTGCTTCTTAACTGCTGATGCTACTTAGTAGCTTATGCCGCAGCGCTGTTTAGTTATGTTGTTGTTGGGCAATTTCCATAATTCACTATTTTCCACTTTAGCGCTCAGTTTAAGCGTTACAAAGCTGCTTTGCCTATTTAGCATAATTTTTGACCACTTTTGTTCATCTTTTCGACATTATGTTGATAGTTGCGGCAACTGCTGCCACCGACAGCCGACAGCCAATACCGCGCATCCGCCACTACGACGCTAACAGCAGCAGCAAATTCTGTGTACATTAATTTGCGTTGCGGCCGCTTAC
>NW_016198811.1:0-2685 GCF_001687245.7 Rhagoletis zephyria | reverse complement strand
TTTTTTCCGAGATGCTCGTGCGCTACTATTTTTCTCCACTATTTTTCGTAGCTTAGCGCTCAGGCTTTAGCTTCTTCTTCTTCGCTCGTTTTGGGTGCAATGTGTGTGCGCGTTTCGCTTCACCGATCTCAGATGCTTCGTTTTCTGCTTCTTCTTGTACTGCAGTTTCAAATTGGCTGTACGTTCTTCTCTTCTCCTTTTTCTTCGCTCTTGTTCGCCCTTTATTCTCTAGCGCCTTCATCAGTAGAGCGCGGAGTTTATTTGCCCAAGTCAACCCCCAAAACGACAAACAACAGCAGAAGCAATAACAACAACAACTAAAATATGTGGATTTGCTAAACTTATTTATTATTTGGTCTGACAGCAGCGGAGGAGGTCTTGTGCAAATAGTAGTCGTGCCAAAGGTAGTAATGCAAATCAGTGTTGAGGTGGTAATATTTGGCTGATTTGGCCAATTTTCAGTGTGTCGGTGGAACCTCAAATGTGGAGGTAATCTTCTGAGCTTCTTTTTTCTTTTTTTCTCTCTTTTTCACAGCATTGAGCATGGAACCAGAGTTTGTGTTGTCTCTGTTTTGCAGCCGTTTTATATTATGCATTCTCTAAGCCAGTCTTGTGGCCTTTTGCTGTGTGGGGTGTTGAGTAGTGTAGCTTTGCCATTTCATTTGGCGGCTATTCGAGTTTTGCATGGGCTTGTAAAATAGCATAAAAAGAGAGAGACAGCTTGGGGGAAGAACTAGTACAATGAAGATACATTGCTTCTTCCTCTCCTCTTCTTCCTCTTCTTCTAAAGCGTGTCACTTTTTTACACTGTTTCGTTGTGTTACGGTTTTCTTCCTCTTCTTTTTCAACGAGATTGTCCTTCTCTCTCTTTTCTTTTTCTTTTCTTCATTTTGAAATGCCGCACTTCTGTGTAATGTTATGTAATGGTGATGCAAAGACACTTCTTCTTCTTCCTTTGTCCGACTATAAACTTCTTCTTCGCTCACTTTTTTCTGTGTTCAAAAATAATTCAAAATTGAATTAAAGTCTGATTTACATTAATGTGATAAGGGGGGGGGGAGGAAAAGATAGATGGGAAATGGAGAGGGCATCTTTGCTGACAAAAGGAAAGTACGGCAGTGTAGTGTTCTGGTGTTCACACAGCGGCAGTTGACATGCACTTGGCACTCTCTGTCGACACTTTCTCTCTTTTAATTTGCCCTTTTGCTCCCTCGTGTTGTTATTCACACATGTTTTTTCCATTTATGTGTCAATGTCTTTTGGTAGTTTTTTTCTTTTTTGCTGCTTTGCTTTTTGGAGAAAATAGAGGGAAATTGTTTGGCAGTTTGGTGTGTTTTTATTTTTTCTACTCTTTTCACTCTTTTCTTTCATTCACCAAAACGGCTGGCAACATTTTTGACAGCTCGCTTTTTGCTTTTGGCGTGTCTGCTGTTGACTTTTCCCATTAAAATTTTTGTGTTTTTATGTGTGCAGGGCTTTTTTGTTTTTGTTTATAATTTTTAGTCGAGTGAGTGAGGTTGAATAGATTTAGACAGAGAGGTTTTTTTTGTTGCAGAATTCGCCTGTACAAAGGAATTTTCCAATTCTGATCAGCACAGGCGCACTATTGCCCTCTGCCGTGAGCGGCGGCACACTTAGAACGAGTGATGCCCACGCCAACACGGAATATTCTTTCTTTTTGTTCATTTTTGCAATAAATCAATTTTGATGTGCCAAAATGTGATGATTTGCATTTATAGTTGAGCAAATAAAACTTGTACGAGTATAGTGGATATGTTTGAATATTTTAACCGCCAAAATAAATTCTAGAAAAGTAAAACTAGTTGTGGATTTTGTTGTCTTTTGCATCCCGAATACAAGATGGCGCATCAGAGTTTAAGAAAGAGAGCAAAATAAATGAAACATTGAATGTAGAAGAAATCTAGGCATGAAAATATTTTAAAGTAATTTCCTTCCGAGTTGAAAATCGTTTACTTTGTTACTTTTTCCTTCCTTAATACTCTCTGCACTCAAACCGTCACTTCATTAGCATTCACTGTCGCATAGTCGAGTGCTTTTTGACACACACAACCAACGAGTAATTAAGTATAGGCAAGCGAAGCTATTGATTGGCAACTTGTGCATAACTGAACTATTTTTCTAATTTGAAAAGGAATATTCTGCTGCAGCACTTTACATTAATTGCTTGTTGAGAAGGAGGAGGAGGAGAAAGCAAAAAATATTGATTGCCAGCTGCCAACAGTCAAGAGAGGCAAAAAGCAAAAAAAGTGTGACAAAAGTGTGTGGCTGCTGCTTCTGTTGTGCATTTCAGTGCAAACACTGTTTTCCACTCACTCTGACAATGTTGCTCACTTTTCTTTTTTGCTTCATTTCATTTCAGATTTTCCATCATCACCATCATCATCATCACCACTTCATTGTCATCAGCATTGCTATCACCACCGTCACCACCACCTGAAGCACTAAAGCGAACCCGCACTGACAATAGTGTGAACAACAAAAGGCTTCAACGCACACACATTCGCTTGCTTGCTCTTGCTCCCTCGGGCGAAATTTTCCAAAAGCAGCAGCGGCAGCATTTTTTGGTTCAGTTTTTGTTTTTACCTTTCTCTCTTTGATGTGCCAATCTACATATGTTGTTTCCCTTTTGGCTTTTTAAGTTCTGTTCAGCTGCCTCGATTGGTG
>NW_016198810.1:0-2685 GCF_001687245.7 Rhagoletis zephyria | reverse complement strand
AGAATTAAAAATAACCTTGATTTTCGGAATCAGGGGGTGATTTTACATAAGAATTTCATAACGGCGTTTCTGGTAAAGAGAAAAAGTTGAAATTTGTGGTCCAGTGTAATCAAACAAAATCTTATCAAAAGTTTAATGATTTTTGGAGAGCTTTAATTTACTGGCATTAGAGTGGTAAGTTAGGGTGATAAGGACTGTGACCTGACTGGTAAGTACTTACTAGAACGATGAACATGATGTGATGTAAATGCCGATGATATGACGACAAATGCCAAAAGCAACCTCTTAAGTTGGAGCAAAATTTTTTTTTCCAAATCGTCTTTCAAAAATACTTTTGACGCAGGGGTGAACGGTGAACTTTTTTTCTGGTATGGTCTAATGTACATAGTTAAAGATTTCGAAACGCGGGAACTGCAAATTACAATGCCGGTTGTGTTTTTTGCTTAAAAATTGCTTCTTTAATAAAAAGTTCTATAAACATAAGATGCGCTCAACTTTCAAAAGTAATAAAAAATGTTAATGTTCATTTTCCTCGATTGCCTAATTGTACATACTTGTAATTTTCATTATGTAGCCCATTTTGGTGGAACGAATCCGAAGTTGGCAAATTAAATCTGGGAAACCTTGTTAAGTACATATCAGTGGTAAATTCGTGTAGGCTGTAAAGTGTAAACAAACAATTCTCTAAAATAATTCAAATCAAAACAAAAAATTAAGCAATTTAGTATCCGGCCCTATGGCAACATCGCTGCTTTAAGAGAAACAATTCAGTTGTAGCAAAACTTGAAACCACCGATAAACTCAAAAATTAATTATTATTTTTAATCTTTATTGGTTAAACTCGAAAAATAAAAATCATTGTAAATCACGGTAGGACGTACGAACACAAATACGTGAGTATTGTTAAAATTATTTTACGACGATTACAACCTGTTGACTTTTTTGATTAAAATTATTATTCTCTAGTGTATTTTATTGTTGTAAACTAATTAAAAAATGTAATCACATAACCAGATAACCGGCAAGTGTGAACAACCTCAATGATTATTTTTCGTCCCAAGTATCAAACTGATTGGGGAATTTTTATGAAGTTACAACAACTAACATTTATCACTTATTTATGTATAAATTGTGCCCTGCGTAGAAATTTTTGTTGAGAAAATATATGCAATGCCCTTATTTACTTGGCTTATTGTATATTTCATCATATATGTAACCGTAGGCAGCCTCGTCTCCTATAGTCACTGAGCTCTTCCTTGCAATCAAACCAAGCACGATCAAAGGAAAACTCAGGAAAAACTGTAGGTCTACGCCAAGCTAAATGTTTACTGGGAGGTTATGAGATAGAGAGCAAATTCTAAACCTTGCCGAAGAGAGGCTAAGGATATTAACAGGTATTCTGATGGGACACTGTAGACTAAGAAGTCTGGTCGAACGACCAATGTCGCTTTTGTGATTCAATCGAGGAGACTCCATTACACTTGCTTCGCGAGCGTCTAGTGGGTGAGATACATACATACATACCTAGGCTAAATCTGTATTCATGATTTCCTCTTCAAATTCCTGCAGCATCTGGGGTTGGGTGAGGTACTGTACATGGTTGGGGGCACAAATTACCTCTTGGTTGTAGTCCAAAGAGTTATTTTTTCGCCACGTATGGCTTTATTAATTTATGTAGTACCGTTTACCTTAATTTTTTCTTTAGTGATCTAAAGAAATACACTTCTTTTGAATAATTTGCCACGTAATTAGAAATGATGGTTGAGAAATCAAGATTAAGGAAAACAGTAGGAGAAAAAAACCAAACAAAAATCAGAATGATGCAAATAATGATAGCACAACTTGGCATCTGAACTTTCTCTGGAAAAAACTACGCAATGTTTACAATTAATCATTTATTGACAAAGGCTAAAGGTTTATAAAAAATCGTACAAAAATGCACTAGCTGCTCTGCAGAGACCAAGTCAATATGTGCTTGCAGTTACATTAGGGCAGTCTAGCTAAAGTGACCAAGCTGAAATTGATTGCTACTATGCTCTTCAGATACTGATCAGCCAAAAAAAATACAAAACTTGTTTTTCCAAAAAGTAGAAAATTGGGAACTTGAAAGAATGCATATTGCGTTTGACAGTTCAGTATCTCACCAACTTGATCACTATAAGTAGACGTTTTTTTATTATTGTTTGCTAAAAATAAATCTCTCTAATATCTAATTCAGTAATGATGTTTTGAGAAAAAATACTACCAGACGTTTCCAATTTTCCTCTCCTCTAAAATCCCAAAAAATCTTCTGATCCATATATTGTTTTAAACCAATTGAAGATCGGAGAAAACGTTTACTCTCAGCGCGTTTGTATACATAATACCTACAAAAGCTCTAAAAAAGCTTCATCCGCGAGTAAATTTTTGATCGAACTGCTTTCACTAGATGTTTAAAAATCGGACGGACTTTGCAGTGATTCATGTTATTCTTGCCTCAGGATCGCCTAACTAAACTCTTTCTTATTATTAGTTACGTAAAACAAACAAAAAAAGGCTGGGTAAACAATCTTGCAATAAAAAAATGCATTTGCTTTAACTTATGCTTCAGTAAAACAAAAATATTTAGGTTATCTTCGTGGTGACACCTAAATTCAAGCAATGCGCACCAACTTACGAAGTGGGTATGCCCTTACTTAAATCATA
>NW_016198809.1:2538-2685 GCF_001687245.7 Rhagoletis zephyria | reverse complement strand
GACAGGTTCACGCGTTGGCCCGAGGCATATGCATTAAAGGACATTTCAGGAGCAGTGGTTGCAAATAAATTTTTTAGAGAATATGTTTCACGTTTTGGGGTACCGTTAAAAATCACTACAGATCAGGGTACTCAGTTTATGTCAAAA
>NW_016198809.1:0-2492 GCF_001687245.7 Rhagoletis zephyria | reverse complement strand
CAGTTTATGTCAAAATTGTTTTCGGAACTAACAAAATTGCTTGGTAGTCATCACGTTACAACTTCTGCATATCATCCTCAAGGGAATGGTATGGTAGAACGGTTTCACAGGCAGTTAAAAGCTACGATAATGGCTAGAAATGGAATCAACAATTGGTATGATGAGCTGCCGATAATACTTCTTGTTTTACGATCGATGTATAAAGAAAGTATTTCAGCCACATCATCTGAGATGGTTTTTGGGCAAAATTTACGCCTACCCGGTGAACTTGTTGTTCCATCTGAAGAAAAATTTTCCCCAATTGAAGTTTTAGGTAATTTACGGGAACATTTTAAAAATGTTAAATCAAATTTAAGGCATAATCAAAATTCTGATACTGGTGTATATATACCAAAGGATTTGGAGACTTGTAAATTTGTTTTTATGCGTGTTATTAATAAAAGATCATTGCAACAACCATACGAAGGACCTTATAAGGTTGTTGAAAAAAACAAAAAATATTTCAAACTTGAAGTAGATAATGAGGTTAAAACAATTCCGATAGACAGACTAAAACCGGCAATCATTGAAACAGAACTAATACCAGAAACAAACACTAATATAATGAATAACACAACATCAAATAAGAAACGAGTTACTTTTAATTTAAATAGAAGGGGGAGTATTGTAGGGTTTGTATTTGTGTTATTACCTTTTATTGTACTGTGTTCATTTCAACTTTGTAATTTTGGAAATTTTGGATTTATGTGATTTTTGTGGTTCGTCAATCAAACAGAAAATTTTCATTATTATTCAAACTTTTCTCGAATTGCTAACAACATAAAAATAAATTAAGTTTTGTTAACTTTTAATAAAAATATTTTAAAAAATATCTTTGGAATCAACTACAAACATCAACGCCAAACTCATGGAAAAAATGGGAGTTATTGAAAAAGGGGGGTGACACCTACCATAAAAACTGAATTTCTCAGACCACATACACATTCTAATGTAATATATCTCTGTACTAAGTTGCAGCACTCTACGATGAATACTTCCAGAGATATGTTGTGTGAAAACTTTAGTTTGTATGGGAGGTGCCACGCCCATTGATATATCGAAATTATTGTTCTTCTATTATCACCTTTTAAGGGTATAAAGTCAATGTACAAAATTTCAAAAATATCGGTTCAGCTGTTCTCGAGTTTTTTGATTCGAAAAAACGGCTTTCAAAATTGAAATTAATTTCAAGCATTTTCCAAAAAAGTGGAAGCATTTAAACGTGAAATTTTTTTTCTTTCATTTTTCAACATAAAAAATAAAAAAACAGACCTTTTTTGAAAAATCACCAAGGATAGATCGACGCGAAATTTAATTATCTTTTATTTAAGAAACGAAACTTGAAATCGGTTCATATTTGGCATCTCGAAATTAATTTTTCCACAACAACCTTTTTTGCCCCACTGTGCGCCGTTCGCTCGATTTTGNACCGGCAATCATTGAAACAGAACTAATACCAGAAACAAACACTAATATAATGAATAACACAACATCAAATAAGAAACGAGTTACTTTTAATTTAAATAGAAGGGGGAGTATTGTAGGGTTTGTATTTGTGTTATTACCTTTTATTGTACTGTGTTCATTTCAACTTTGTAATTTTGGAAATTTTGGATTTATGTGATTTTTGTGGTTCGTCAATCAAACAGAAAATTTTCATTATTATTCAAACTTTTCTCGAATTGCTAACAACATAAAAATAAATTAAGTTTTGTTAACTTTTAATAAAAATATTTTAAAAAATATCTTTGGAATCAACTACAAACATCAACGCCAAACTCATGGAAAAAATGGGAGTTATTGAAAAAGGGGGGTGACACCTACCATAAAAACTGAATTTCTCAGACCACATACACATTCTAATGTAATATATCTCTGTACTAAGTTGCAGCACTCTACGATGAATACTTCCAGAGATATGTTGTGTGAAAACTTTAGTTTGTATGGGAGGTGCCACGCCCATTGATATATCGAAATTATTGTTCTTCTATTATCACCTTTTAAGGGTATAAAGTCAATGTACAAAATTTCAAAAATATCGGTTCAGCTGTTCTCGAGTTTTTTGATTCGAAAAAACGGCTTTCAAAATTGAAATTAATTTCAAGCATTTTCCAAAAAAGTGGAAGCATTTAAACGTGAAATTTTTTTTCTTTCATTTTTCAACATAAAAAATAAAAAAACAGACCTTTTTTGAAAAATCACCAAGGATAGATCGACGCGAAATTTAATTATCTTTTATTTAAGAAACGAAACTTGAAATCGGTTCATATTTGGCATCTCGAAATTAATTTTTCCACAACAACCTTTTTTGCCCCACTGTGCGCCGTTCGCTCGATTTTGCCAAATGAGGCGTCAAATTAAAAGGCTTGGATTGCAGATATTCAATAAGGTTTTACTTTTTTTAAAAAAGATGTCACCTATTAAAAAGTGTATTCAAATTATTTAAAAAAAAA
>NW_016198808.1:0-2685 GCF_001687245.7 Rhagoletis zephyria | reverse complement strand
TTATATTGAATCTAACTTTGTAACAAGGTGGCAACCCTCTGCAAAATATGTTCCAATCGCAATATCTTTAGTCTGACATCCATATCAGGATATACATAGATTTCAATTTGCTGCCTTTAAGTCGATTTTGCTTTTTGAAACAGGTGGCAACCCTATTACATATAGTTAAGAAATACAGCCTTTTCAAAACCATTTCGATCGATACTTATAGTGTAATAACTGTTTTAACTTAAAAATAATTTGATTTTAATTTTTATAATTTGATACCTCATTTTGTAAAATCGAACGAACGGTACAGATTTGATATTAGGAAAAAGTTATCGCGTATATTGAGCGGTAAGGGGCATGCTTTTAGGGGGTTTTAGCTTTTGTGAAAAGGGTTGCCAGATTTTCGAAAATCAAATTCAAATAATCAAGTTCGGAGATATTTGCATTTAATTTCGTGAAATTGGCTGTATGCACAGCAATTTTATTAAGAGAATACGTGGGACGTAAATCATTTTCGTATTGAAATAAACGTCCCAAGAGACGATAAAAATATTTACATTTCCGTCTTAAAATAAACGTCCCACGGGACGAAAAAAATATAATATAATATTTATGAGAAGACATAAATGATTTCCGTCTTGAACTAAACGTCCCGGGAGACGAAAAAAAAAAAATCCCATAGATGAAAAAAAGTTAATTTAAAACATGGCGACGTTTTTGATCTCAAATATTAGGATAATATTTATTTTGGGTCTCTGGTCATAAGGTCTTAAAATTTAGAGGCTTTGTTACTGAGACCAAATTCAAATATCCACATGTATAGTGGTACAATAAATAGGGCGCGACATTTTAGCAAGTATTGGCTATTTTTTCTTTTGTATTTTTTTAATGTTTATTTATTTTTATCCAACTTCCAAAAAAGGAGGAGGTTATCAGTTTGTCGGAATATATATTTTTTTTATTTTTATTTTTTTTCTTTTTTATTATTTTTTATTTTCAATCTTTATATACTTAGGGCCGGTTACTCAATGTCTGGTTAACACTAATGCGCCCCGATGAGCTAGAAAAAAAAAACGGCCGTGGCTCGCTCCTTATTCTTGATTTTGCTGATATGAGTTTTGTTTTGCTGCAAATTAAAAGGGGTGCAAGGGGTGGAAAAAGTGGAATTTTTCAATATTTTCAAAAGCTTATTTTTCGAAAACTATTGAACCGATTTTCAAAACGTGGATAAGGCTATAAAGGTAATTGAAATACCTTTCATTAATTATGTATGTATGTAGAAAAACGAGATTATGTCCTTTTTTAAATCAAAATGTATGTTTTTCTTAAAAAAAATACGTAATCAATTAAAAGGTATGTGTATCAGAGCAACACAGTATTTTAAGAAACTTTGAAATTTTGGAAAAAGTCTATCTTTAATATAGTTAATTACATATTTATTAAAGAAAAACATACATTTTTTTAATGTCTATAACTTGTTTTTTTTTTAGTTTTCTCGAAATACGTGATCTTTATATATATAGATAATACACATCAAATGAAAGGTATTTCCTGCCCAACCATATCCGAGTTTTGAAAATCGGTTCAATAATTTTTGAAAAATAAGCTTTTAAAAGTAGGAAAAATTCTGCTTTTACCACCTTTTACCACCGCGTCTATTAATTTGCACCCAAACATTTTTTATACCGTTAGAATCAATGAAAGAAGGCGAACTATGTCCACTTTTTCTTCATTTTTTTTAGCTGAACAGGTCCTATTTTTCACTTATACCCAAACATTTTAGGTTGTCAAATGAACTCGCACAGTTTTAGCCATGATAAAAACATAGCAAGGTATAACCGTTCTCTCAATTTGCCGGCCATGATTTTTTTTTGAAGTTTGCCAACATTTTAAAATCATATAAAAGTGAAAATAAAAAATTGAAATTGTTCGAAATTGTTGTTGCTTGAGATTGAAAATGAAAATGTGTGTGTGAGTTTGTGAGTAAATTTAAAAATTAAATTGTTTGGAAACGTCAAGAATTTTAAAAGTGACTCTCAGCGGTTCTACCTTACTATATTTTTATCATGGTTTTAGCAGTTGTTAGGAGTGTTCGCTATGCAACTGCCAGTAAGAATTAGCCAGTAACAAAATCCAGAGAATAAGGTATCTTACTCTCCCAAAGAGAGAAACTTACTGGGTTTTGGGCGAACAGGAATTAGCAAACATTAGCAAGCTTCACTGCCAGCTGGCGTCCACGGCTGCATTTCGAGCATAATAAATTTTTTAAATTTTTCCAGGTGGAAACCAAAACAGGACCTATACGTATATTTCTACTTATTCTGACTTTCTTCAACATACGCTTCAATTTCATTGTGGAAGTCACTGTCGGATTTCCTATATCGACAGTGGTGTCGAGTGCGTTCCGATTATGAATACAGCTTTTTCAGTCAAGTACCTTTCAAATGTTTGGAATTAATTAAATTAATTGAATAAACGAATATTTGCATACTGTTGACAAAAAATGCAACCGTGTGCCACAATCCTGCTTGCAAATTCTTTCTGGCAAAAATTTTCCCAGCATGAATTTGCAACTTCCCCTCCAAATGAAATGTCAAAATTGTGCCCTCTCCTTACAAGTTTTACTGGGTTTTTGGTTAAACGAACATGATTTGGTAACAATTGGTACTAACTTGTACAAATTTTTTGCATAGCGAA
>NW_016198807.1:0-2685 GCF_001687245.7 Rhagoletis zephyria | reverse complement strand
CGATTCGACGAGTGAGAATTGGAAGTCCGGCACGCAACGCGTACCTTTCCCCTCATCCTCCTCTCGTTCGAAATCATCGGCAGTGTAGTTTCTACTCTCGCTATCGAGACTATCGATTGCGTTGGCAGAAAAAGCGCGTGGTTGATGGAGATCCATATCGTTTGTCATCATTGAGCCGCCACCGTCGAATTGTGAATAAAGATGGGGATAGTCTAGCTCATCGTAGACAAGCGCAGGATTCGCGATACCCGTCTCACGATCGATGAATTCGTCTGCAAAGAGAAGAAGAAAAAAGTCAAAGGTTGGGTGTATATTTTTACAAATTTAATATTCAATTGTAAGCTTTTAAATAGTAAGCCTATTATTTTTAGACGCAAATCGTAGTTTGATTATGAAAATACACTCTCTTTCTGATATATCCNGTATTAGTATACTACAGGTTGGTGAAAACCCTAACTGGAATTGAGAGTTGAGTTCTTATGTTCGCTCAGTCACAACACTTCGGTGGTAGCAATACTAGCCGTCCGTAACTAACTCTTTCTTTTTGTTTGGCTCCGCAACCGTTCACCGGTTTGAGTCGAGACCAAAAAACTTCGCCTCGTCAACTGATTTTTAACACTCCGTGAGCAGGAGATCTAACTGCGGCTTGCCTACAAGACAACAATTCTGGCTAAGATATTAATAAGCCTTTAGTAAGCATTTGCCTAAAAAAGTCTTCGAAAACAATTAAAAAAAAATCTGAATTCAAAAAAGGAAAAAATGGGCGATTCCATTTTCGGATACTTTGACGATCCGTTTTTCCACTAAAGTGTGCGTTTTTTTTAATACGTTACGATGCAAAAATGAACGAAAATTGTGGTCGTTTCCTGTTCGTTTCCTTATACGAAAAACTCTACGAGACCTCACTGTCGCTAATATTTACGTTTCTCTGCTGGCTGGGAAAGTTCTCTCATTCACCACTTGAGAGAAAGCACTTGTCTATCATTTAGCTCGCGTGCTCCAATGGTTGTTATGGCCGTGTGAGCAAAGCACAGACGTAAGATCCACCTGTTGGAGTCTTCGCACAACTCATTTTTTTTTCTTTATTTTTAGTACCATTTTTAAATTATATTTCGTTTAATCTTCTTTTAATTTTTAGATTTCATTGAATATAAAACAAAAATTCATATTTTTTAGTTCTTTTCTAATTTCATTTAATTTTTAGAAACTATTTTTTTAGCATTTTGAATTATATTTTTATAATTTTTAGATTTTATTTAAAAAAAAGAAATTATTATTTTTGTTTAATTTTTAAGTACCGACTATTTATTATTTCTTTTTTAATTCTATTGTTTTAAGAAGAAATTTTTATATTACATTTATTTTTTTTTAATATTTTGTTTGGGGGTTTATGTTCATTTTATTATTTTTAATTCTATTTTATTTATTAGTTTTAATCAATTTAATTTAATTCAAAAATATATTGGCTCTAGGGAGAGTATCTAATTATTCATCGAGATGCTTGTCATAAGAGAAAAAAATGGCCACTCCTAGTACAGTTCTCTCAAAACTCCATTATCTACCTAACTCCTGCATTGTCGGCTCACTCAACTCTTGCCATTTCATGTAAATATTTAAAATTAAATTTTTAGCTCCACTAACATGGGTGCCCACCCATAACGCATTTAATTTCAAATTGACCCTGAAAAACATTTCCACAGTGCATCCAACTTTTTCAAAAAGCCGCTTCCCACGAGAATATCTAGTAAAACAGCGGTTATCTCCGTTCATCTTTTGAGTAGTCAGAGCTAAATCACTAGACAGCTACATAGCTGAACGCTAGAGCGCAACTAGTTAATACTGAATGCAGGAACATAAGTACCCAAAACACACATGTACTTATTTGCATATAAAGTGTACATATACATATGTACATAAGTCGTATGTACTTACATATGCCTCCAACTATTGTGCTGGCCACGCAGCAGAATTCAACTTCACAGCAAATTAAATCGGATGTTCTGATCTAATCACAAGTGTCGTTAACTCGAAGTGAATTCTCAAGTCTTGCATTAAGTACTCAGCGCATAACTGTTTTCATTTTGTTTATTCGCATTTTATTGCAATACTTACATATTTGTTCATTACTTTGTATGTAGACATATTTCCTTTTTTTCGGAAACTGGCACAAACTGCAAATGGCAAATGTCTACGCTGAATGGTGAATATAAAAACGCATTTGACTTAGATTTTCGGAATCAGTGTAATTGTAGCGGGTAGCGAAAGTGCGCTGCATTGCGCAATAAATAGTGAACGGAAAATTGCAAGAGAAATTTGAAAGTGAAATTAATACTTTTTGCTGAAATTTTATAAAAAAAAAATTCCAAAAAAGTGTTCAATATGAAAATAACTTTGGCATTCGTATTGTTCGCTGGCTTGCTAGCCATTGGCGTTGACGCCGGTAAGTATGCCTCCTCCTTCGCATATCCTGTGGTGGCATACATACATCTAAACTAGCGCATCCTTTTTTTTATCTGTGATTCAATGGTAGTTTTTAAAAAGCAAAAATCAGTAATACCATTTCAAATTGCAGGCAGCGAACCAGTTTGTTCGTATCGGAATAATCAGGGTGAAACGATCTTCTTGAAGTATTTGCCGCTGCTGAAACAGGGACAGGACTATGTGGACTTCAGTGCAGATGGAAAG
>NW_016198806.1:0-2685 GCF_001687245.7 Rhagoletis zephyria | reverse complement strand
AGAGTTTCACACCACCATAGGCGGCGAGAATTTCACGCTGGCCGGCAATTTCACGCGTCCATTTCTTTTGCGAGAATTGTTCGCCGAAGCTGTGACTGTAGGTTTTTGGTTTTTAGAAAAGGATGGGTAGAGAACAAAATAGGTTAGTTGTATGTTTTTAAGAGTTTCGTGCGCAAAAAAATGTAAGGTGCGGAAAACTAGTTATTTTCAAGTTACTTTAAATTGGAATCATTATTTGATTTAGTTTTTATGTCTATACTGCCACCAAATCTCTTTAATACAAGTATTTTTGGATTATAAGCAAATTATAAATATTAAAAAGTTAAAAAAGAAAAGGAGGAATACATACAGTCAATCAATCAAGTTTTGGCACAGCGATTTTTTTGCATACGGACAACTGTTTTTTAAGTACCTAAACTTTATTGATTGACTGTAAATAAAATTCACCACTTAAAATGGAAGCACGTTAGCAAGTTGCAAATAAAATCATTAGAATTTAGTACCCGTAAGATATGAACTGAATATAAGAAAAAATAGCATTTAGGGATCACCTTTGATGAAAATGCTCGATATGTAGACTCGAGTTATCCTTACTAAATTTTAAAGGAAGTTTGTTTGTTTGTTACGCTTTCACGCTTTAACTACTCTACCGATTATCATGGAATTTTGTACACTGGTGTCATTTAGCCAAACTTAAAATATACGATAGATTTAATCTCGATTACACGAGGGGGCGTGGCAGCTCACCATACAAACGTAATTTTTACATACTACATGTCTCAGGAAATATTTGTGATAGAGTACTGGAGCTTGGTATGGAGATATATTAAATCACTTCCATATCATTCATGGACTAGGGCTGCCACCTGTTTAGAAAATCAAATTCAAGTTAAAGTAAGGGAATTATTTATTTGAAAATTATGTTAAAAAACGGATGCCAAGAGGCTTAAAAAAATTTGTTTGAAAAGGTTTGCTACCTGTTTGAAATGTCTGAAAAATTTAAATATGGGTGTCATACGAAAGATTGGGATGAGTGCAACATGAACTTTGAAGTAATTTTCAGTGAAAACTGGTTTTCGTTTAAGAGATTATACATGGTCGAAAACATCAGTTTTATCAATGAAAACATCCCTGACGGAAACAAGTGATTTTTTTTTTTTAAATCAACTAATTCAAAGACTATTTTAAAACAAATGCAATCAGTAAATTTTTCGAATTTGTATACTCTTTTTGTGTGTCTTGGAAGTATGAAAAAGCATCTGTGAAATCCAGAACGCAAACGTATTCAAAAGAAACAAACTGACTTTGAAGTTGTGTGAACCAAATTCATTTTAAAGTAGTCGAAATTAAATGCAGAACCGGATAGTCGACTTGCTCCTTGCATACAATTCAAACGGAACATTTGAAAGCTCATTACGTGTCGGGCTGTAGCTGAGCGTGCAAAGATGTTTGCTATAATCAATTCAATTCAATTTCCTGCTGGGATGTTTTCAATGCCGGTCAGAACATGTGGTATAAGAGCGCTGCTCTTCATCGTTTTGTATCAGTAAAACGCATCGCCTTGCTGACGCGCAGAGCTTTTTTGCGCTTTCTGTACATTTGCAATTGACGCGTGATTAAAAGCTATCTCTGATACTATATACATACATAGGCCCATAGTCATAGTCGTAAGTTAAAACTAATTCTTGTTAAAATAAAGTTATAAATTTAGAATAGATTTTTAACTTGTGTCATCATAGACAACTTAGAAACTTAGCTTAGCTATCCAAATGAAAAGAGAAAAAATTTACTGGGCAATATAAATAAATATGAGTACTTTAATTAGTTCACCCTGTGCCCCAATCCCACTGCCAGGAAATATTTTTTTTACATCTTTCATTTGTTCTTTTAAATACTATTTTAATTTTTTTATGTAGTTATAGTTTTTGTGACCTTTTTAATCATAATTAAACTCCAAAAAATTTGATGAATTTGAAACAATTATGTGAAATACCATAAACAATAAAAGATAATAACATAAAATTTAATAAAATAAAATAAATTGAAATATTAAACAATTATAATAAAATTAAAAAAATATTATTTGGAATCGCTCGGAGTGGGGACCGAACCTGGATGCTACTACGTTTACTACAACATCAAAATAAAACCTAGAACCTTAGTTTACCGTTTTAAAATCACGCTCTCCTAATTTTAAAGTTAAAACTCTATTTTTGCCGTAAAATGCATTTTAAGTTGGCTATGAAAGATGGTGATTACTATAAAACAAAATTTTAATCGTTAAAACCTTTTTCTAAGTTCTCTATGATTACGGGCCATATTAGTTTCTAAGGGTTTAATAATTTTTTCTTCAATTAACTACAAATAGGTTAGATCCCTAGATGCTACGATTACCGAGTTTCCTAAAAGCAAACAAATATGATGCTGGGTNTATGTATGTATATTCGATTTATTTAATGAATTAGGTGTTATTTTGAAATCCACTAAAAATAATTGTGCTCCTTTTAAACGCTGCAAAGTGTGTAGTTTTTAAGTTCATTTCTCCCTTACTGGATATTAAAAGTTTATTTGCTTTGTAGAGAAGTGTGCTCGGTATTTTCAGTGCCAGCTCAGCGCTTCCTTGCCGTAACGAGCCGTAATGTTTTTTTTTGACGTAGAATACGTCTTACCTTAAGGTATGGGGGC
>NW_016198805.1:0-2685 GCF_001687245.7 Rhagoletis zephyria | reverse complement strand
GCAACAATTCTTTGCCAGGAAATACGTTTATGATAGAATTTTGGATAATTGGTGTGGCACCGCCCACTTATGATCACATATATGTATCTCGTTAACCGTTCTAGTATTTTGTACCAAACTCGGTATGGTTATTGTGCTTGCCNGATCACATATATGTATCTCGTTAACCGTTCTAGTATTTTGTACCAAACTCGGTATGGTTATTGTGCTTGCCACATAAAAGCAAACCGGTGAAAATTGTTGAAATCGGACTAGAATTACGGCCGCTTTTCATATAACGGTAAATTTCAGAAATGCTTGAAATTGCAATATTTCGAAATTTAAGGACGCTAGTTTACTTTAAATTTATACACCCGCTTATCATTTAGCGGTAGCTTTCGGAAAGGTGGAAAACATATATTTAATACATGCGCCGGGTATTTAATGTTCGGCTCCGCCCGAACTTAGACTTTCTTACTTGTTTACTTTTTGTTTTGATCAAATGATGAAATTTAATGAATGTGGACTTTTATCAGCACTGTGGTCTAGACATGAGCTGGAATGAGCTGAATGTTATTTAAAAATTTCTAATTTTCAAGGCAGCGATCAGATTGTCCGGAAAAAAAGAAATTCTTTACTTTTTGGGGAGGACTTATAGCTAAAAAGGGGAGCAAATGAAATAAGTTTCATCATTCTTAAGTAAAACGCCGATGCTCATGCTCTTCAAGGCATGCGAGGCAAAAGACTGACTAGGCAGCAATCTCAAAAGTTGTCTGCTGGCCCAACTGCTCAATGAGCCGAGCCAGTGATAAACGTCATCTTTAGGCAAGAGTTTCATGAAGCCAGTTACCCGTAATTCAGTATGATGGTAATTCAATAACCTTCAGGCTCGTCAAGGAATGGTTTACCACTATCCTTGCTAGCAGAACACTTCGGGATTGAAGACTTATATTTGCGGAGTGGGTTAACTCAGAACACTGCACTGGCGGATGGTAGGGACAATTACTAAATACGATCCGAGCCACCTACCCTCAAAAATTTTTTTTGTCAATTTCAATATCAGTAAACGGAGGGAAACGCAGGAATTTTAGAAGATCGCTGATTTACACGCATCTAAGGTCCTCCAAGTTATCGCAGATTTGTCTACCCAGGTCGGAGAGCCTTCGTCTGGACAGAGCTGGTAATTGGCGTAACATGTGCGGAATCCTTTCCTTCTCTTCTTCATCTTGACAGATTCTACAGAAGTAATGTAATTGTATGCATAGTCGATAGGCAATCTTGTCAATTAGGCTGTGTCCTGTTATAACAGATACTAACAAACTGATATCATGCTTATTAAGACGCAGTAGTGTAGGAGCACCTGCTAAAATTGTGTGGCAGATTTGCAGGTGATTTCCGCATGCTATCTGTCGTCCGATACTTTAGAAAGCTTCTGGGAAATAAGTATTTTGCAAATTTGTAAGGGTATTCCTATCAGTTGCGCGTAAAAAACGCTAAAGTGTTTCGGAAGACGAAAGCTAAGGAAGATTCCCAATTATTCGGAGTGCACATCTCCATCAAACCTGCCCTCGAACTTTGAGCCATTTATCTATGCATGGATGAACTTACCATTCTTAATATAGTCCTGCTTCCACTGTTCTCTTGATGGCAGGAGATTCGTAAATGCTGTAGTGCGAGTAGGGTTCGGAAGTGCGTAGTTCATCAACCACGGAAGCCCCGAAATTTCTGTTAGTATCCTCCCAAGAACATAACTCGTATTTGACCACTTATTTAGACTGTTCATAAGAATTTCGGCAACGTTTGCGACCTGTTTGGCATGCGGGTATGCCGGAAGAAAGTTCAGTAGGCCAGTGTCTTAGATAGTCTAGTTCTGATGTAATGTGGAACGATTTTCCGTCATCCCTTGTCAAATTTGGTTTGGAGACAAACCGGTTTCGGCGTTGTGCCATCTTCAGTGTAATTTTTCGAACGAACCAAATTTGACAAGGTATGACGGAAAATCGTTCCACATTACATCACACTCCTACCCTGTCGGAAACACCAACAACGAAAATGAGAATAGTCTAGTTCTCTTAAACCAGTTATAAGTGTGGAGATAAAACTTTGGTACTTCGGGCATTGTGATATTAAAACAGCTCATTGATAGCCCCTTTTAGAGAATTTCGGCGTTAGGAATATAGCGTAGCAATTTCTAGAATCCAACTGCAGCTTCCCCTTGCTCAAAAAAAATATTGTGAAATTTATAAAAATCGTTTGTACTGAAATACAAGAAAGCGATTGAATATAAATGTGCTAATAACTTACTAATTTCTAATTCTTAAAATGAAATAATAAATTCGCATCACTTACGCAAAGTATTGAACCGCGACGGACCTAAATGATTTATTACTCAGAAAATATTTTCATCCAAGTAACTCACATTTCCATAACAAAAAGTTTAATATAAAAGCTTTCTAACTAAATATCTTATTTTCACAGTTCGCACCGCAAAATTTTCTCACATTTCGCATTAAAAATTAATGACCATCTAGCATTATGTCGTATGTATGTATGTATGCATGTAGTACACTCTACGGCCACCGTGGATAACTTGCCACACAACAGGCAAGCAGTACGCATGGACTTGCGTGCGTGTGTGTGGTTTTATATGAATTTTGATTTTATGTGTAAATATTTTTATGCATGGCCCTTTTCGCAGTTCACTTC
>NW_016198804.1:0-2686 GCF_001687245.7 Rhagoletis zephyria | reverse complement strand
TATTTATGCAAACATACCGAGCCCTTACTGCCAAAAAGATGGAAGCGAATTTTTTTTTTAAATTTTTTAGTTGCATTTCTGCATCAAAACTAAAATTTTGAAGTTTTGATATGTATGTATATAAATACATATGTAAGTATACATATATTTCAATATTTTCAAAAAGCTGCTGGTGAGTTATTTTTATTCATCCAATTCCCATACAATTTATTGGCAAATAAATGCAAGCATTAGGTTTACTGCTGCACTTTCACTGAATCTAAATTTCGCTCATAAATAAATTTGCAAAATTATTTTGCCGCAGTTTACACAAAAAATGTGCAGCAATAATTTCCAATTAATTTCATATTAGGTACAAACCAAATGGCGCTTAAAATGCAAAACAAATTTAAATTTTTTAGTAGCAATGCAGCGTGCGAACTTTTGTGCATATGTATGTATGTACATTAGGGTGGTCCTTAAATGGAGGAAGCAAATTTTTACATCAGATTTCCTAAGCCTCAACCCCTACGTTGATGCTACTATAGTCGAAGATATCACATATAAATTGTGGTCCGGTTTGAAGTCGATTAAGGCGTGTCGCACAGGGGTCAAAGTTCAGATTACCCTATGTAGACGTCTTCATCGACTCCAATCGGAACTAAAATTTATATGTGATATTCTCGACTTAAGAAGTATCGATTTTGAGATCTAAATAAAAAAAAAAAAAGATTTTTTTAGTCCTCAGAGTCATCTGGTCTTTGACCCCTTTGCGACACGCCTTAAACGACTCCAATCGTGACCAAGATTTATATGTGATATCTGTGACAGCGGTGTTACCGATTGAGGGGGTGAGACCTAAAAAGTCCTTCATTTGATTTTTTTTTTAAGGACAACCCTAGTGTGCATTCATATGTAATTTACATTTATGTATGTATATTTATGTATAAATGCGCGAAGTTTCACAATTTTGCTTATTTTAGTTTAGACTTTTAATTGTACTTAATTCGTATATCATGAGCAAAGGGCGCGCCGTACACCCCTAAGTTTAAAGTCTTTTTGCAGGCCAATTTCGAAAAAAATATAGGGTCGCCATTTTACGTTTTTCGTTAATACCTACATTCGGCGATAAATTTTTTTTTTCGTAATAATTTTAGTAAGATAATCAAAATACTTTTTTAATAAAAGTTTACTACTTCCTACAGTGTGGAAACATCTCAAGTTCTGAAATGACACAAAAAGGGCGGAAAAACGTAAACTTAATATTGGGTAGTAGATGAGGTTATATTTCCAAGACATTTTAATTTTTATAAAAAAAAATTCAACCTTTAACAAGGGAAAAAGTTTAATAAATAACAATCTTCTGTAATTTTACTATTTGGATGAAAACCTGCTCTTTTGCCCAAAACGATGAAAATCGGTGGATAAGTAAAAAAGGTTTGAATGATCAAATGAAAATGTGTAATGATGTTTTGCTTGAAATATGAGCAGGATATAATGTTACTCATACACCATATCGCACCGGGCCGTGATCGTATATACTCGTAAACATGGCGTATGAGTAACATTTTCCATGTTACAGGACCGTCTGAAGTTCTCAAGAAAAATCGCATGAAATATTTTTCATTATATACATTTTCTTGAAGAAATAAATATACGAGCAATAAATCTGTGTACCTCGAGAGTTCGAATACCCTTTAACCCTTTTCCGAGATTGTTTGCAGCTACATACATACATATGACATATTTCTGTTGGCGGGCAGCACGTGCTGACCTACTCGCTGACAAATTCCCAAAATGACCATCAGCAAACCATCAGAACTGCGAATGAAAACCAGAAAAGCTCGAGCAATTCAATGAACATTTATTTACACGCTTCCGATTTGCAATTGTGTTAAATTGCACAATAAGTTATTATTCTGTGAGTGTTAATAAAGGGAGCAGAGGCGATTGTACTACGCAGTAATAATGGCAGCGCCAAAAGCCAAAGGCCCAAAACAAAAACAACGACAATAAACGCTCTGGTTGAAATTGTGTCAACACCAACAGCAAGCGGGATGCAACAAAATAAGCCGGCCAGTTGTGCATACGAGTACGGAGTACAATGCGTCAGTTTATGTCCAATGTTTTTGTAGATATGAATATATGTATGTATATGTATGTATGTATGTATGTAGATATATTCATATTTGAGTGTATACTCTCTCGTAAATGGGCTTAGTCCCTTACTGGTTCAGATCTACATTATTAAGGAACTCTACTGGGTATGTAGTATGTATGTACTTATCTATCTGCGGAAGTCGCTAATAAATCCGAAAAAGTCCATAGAAAGGTCCCACAAATTCCTAAAATATCTCGAAGCATCAGTTATTAGCATGGAGCAATAAAAACTTTTACGAGTAATTTGTTTTCCTTTTTTTACTTTGCAATGAATTTCTTAAATAATTTTTTTAATTTATCATATCTTTGAGATTTCAAAATCTTAAAAAAAAAATCCTTGAAATGCCTTGAAAATAAATATTGTGGTATGCATTCGTTTTATACAAGTTTTGAGACAGTCGCGAAGCGTATAGTTCAGAACCAGGGATTTGAGAAATTTGCTGTTATTTTTGCCGCAGCATGCGTATATTTCAATATGCATACGCATGTATTTACATGTGTGCATGTATATATATGTACTGTAGCTCTTGCAATTACCTCTGTTGCC
>NW_016198803.1:0-2686 GCF_001687245.7 Rhagoletis zephyria | reverse complement strand
GTTAGCGGTCCGCGAATGGCGCGACCTTTATTTTCTGGATCGTGTCCGCTAACATATTTTTCTTGGTCGGGTGGTTAGCGAATTGTGAGCGTGCGTATCACGGAGAAAGTACTCGCGATTCGCAGACCTGTGCCGTGTATTTGGCATATAATCTTCCCATTGAAGTGGGCTGCTAACATCTCTGCTCATTCATTTCAGTGCAATCCACACACGGCATATTTCGCTGTCACAAAATCAGTTGGATTTGTATTCAATTTGCGCTTGTTTTTACCTGAGTTGAATCTTGTTTGTGTTTGTTTTTCTGTTACCAATTTTGTTAAAAAACTTGCCATTTTCAGTATTATATTTGTGTTTTTAAATAAACATTTAAAATTAGAATATGAGTGACTTAATAACATTCGAAAGTCGGCGTTTGAATGCCTCAAAGGAACGCGCAGAAGTTGATATTGCAAGCGCCGCTGCATCCGTTTGTCTGCAATCCGAGGTATCGTCCTTGCACGAGATCAGTGTTATAGAAAATATGACGTCGTTTCTTTTGGAGCATGGTGGAGCCGATGTAGATTCCAAAGTGCTGCGTACTATAGCAGAGGCGCTTTCCAAGCGTGTCAATGAGTAAGTAGTTACTGCAGTTTTCTTTATGTCGAACGCTGGCTTTAATTTACTCTTACATGTTAATAATTTATGGGATACCAATAGGACTAATATGAATTTCACAAGCGTCTACGGCATTTCAAGTAAGGGTATTTGCGGCAGGTCAACCATGCAATTTTAATATGAAATCGCCTTCCAAGGCATTTGGTGACCGTGATCGCTGTATGTACATAGATACGTACGTATGCATCAATGTTTTTTTGGTTCGCCGTTTTGCAGCCAGTGTGATATCGCTTCTTGTAATAATAGCGCATCGTATCATAATATCACATCATACCGTAAAATCGCATAAGTGATCAGAAAATTGTCACAACAGTGTAGGGTGAACTGTATTTTGGCTTAGAGCCAAGCTTTTATAGGTCCGAAACGTTGACTCATAAATCAAATTCACGATACATTGTACCTTCTGCACTTGATATGGCTATGCTATGTTAAATAACTTTCACAAAATACATTTATGTATAAATGTGCAGAGTATTTATTGAATTTTATGTTAAAACCAAAACTCGTTCATAATTTACTTCAAATTCCAGCAATGATTTTGGGAGAATTCTCGTGCTTCCTTCGTAGAATAGACTGCCCAGAGTATTTTTATGTAGTACGTAATACTGATAATATTTGACAGAAATTGATGCGCACTAATTTATGTACATATCGTTGTTTAAAGTACAAAACCCTGTATCAACAAAATGCAAAAACGCGTATCAAGATAATGCAAAACCGCGTATGTGAGGCTGCATAAATTATTTTCTAGAGAGTAAAAACAGTCATATTTCAAAATGGTTCTCCTTTTTATAAAGCAATCGCATTTCTGGCTAGTATATTTCAGGACGAATGGATAAGGATTGAGCCAAGAGCTTGTATGAGAAAATCCATTTTTTGGCGGCCAATGTCAGTTACGCGGCTTTGCAGAATGACGATACGCGGTTTTGTACTTTAAACGACAATATGTATGTATGTAGGTCATTTATGTATTACAACATCAGGAGTAGACCACTGGACTTAGCGCTAAACTTTTTCGTTCAGTTTGTTAAACAAAAATGACGATCTCCTTCACCCTTTAATGATAAGTACTCGACACTGGAAATGTTTCTCAGATAACTGAAAAACGTAGTGAGTCGATCAGTTCATATAACAAGTATCTATGTATCCAGTTGCATCATTTGAATTTCCTCCCCTACGCCACAAACATCATAAACACTGTAATCCAGCATTTCAGTATTCCTTCGCTGAATTTACAACCCTCCTGGGCGAGAACGGCCGTTATATTGTGTTTGTTTCACGTAGCTACGTACAGTGTTCATTGAACGCTCATTTACAAACACACCTACTCAAACGAGTGGAAGGTAAAATTTCCCTGTAGGGAAAACGAAACTTTCACTTAAAATATAATATAATAAAAGAGTGGATCTGCTTCTGACGGGCATCACCTTTATTTTTAACCGACTTCCAAAAAAGGAGGAGGTTATTAATTCGTCGGAATATATATATATTTTTTTTTATGTATATTACCGCATAACTTTGGACCACGTCAACCAATTTCGATAACGGAAAGGTATTGTCTCAGAGGTGGTCCCATACTAATCTGGTTAAGATCCGATCAGTGGCTCATGAGATATATATATATATCTATTTTTTTTTATATGAGAGTTGAAGTCGGTTTTTTTTTGCTAAAAATTACTTGTTTTATTGAACTATACATTTTTCTTAACGACTAATTAAGCATAGTTGCCAACTTGGTGCTTTAAGCACTAGATTTAATGCTTTTTGAAAATTAAAACGCCAAAAAAAAAATTATTTAGTGCCTAGTGCCTTTTTTAGTGCTTTTTTTTCTGAACTAAAATTACTTCGAGATAGTTAAAACCTGAAAAATTTTGAAATATTTAAANGCCTAGTGCCTTTTTTAGTGCTTTTTTTTCTGAACTAAAATTACTTCGAGATAGTTAAAACCTGAAAAATTTTGAAATATTTAAACAAATACAACAAAACAAATTTAAATGGACTAAAATACAACCATGATTGATAAAAAGCTGAA
>NW_016198802.1:0-2686 GCF_001687245.7 Rhagoletis zephyria | reverse complement strand
TAACCCAAAATGTTTCTGGCGCTATATCAAGTCTAAAAAGGGGGTTTCGCATATTCCCAGGTCTGTTTTTTATAATGGGAATACTGAAAATTCGATTGCAGATGCTGCCAATCTTTTTGCTGATTTTTTTTTCGTCTAATTTCATCTCGGACGAGGATATACTCGATGCTGAGAACGCTAGTTTACATTCTTCCGACCTTTGTACCGAAAGTGCTACTTTTAATCTTGGGTTATTAATTCTTTCAGATGAAGACATCGTTGAAGGCATAAAAAGCATCAAATTTTCAACCGCGACTGATTTGGACGGCCTCTCCGTAGTTCTGTTAAAAAACTGCTCTTCTCTAATTGAACACTTAAAACGTATCCTTAATAAATCTCTGGAGTCAGGCATTTTCATTGAAGATTGGAAACGTGCTTCCATTTCCCCTATTCTTAAAAGTGATGTAAGAAACTACCGGCCAATTTCTCAATTATATACAGTTTCAAAACTTTTTGAAAGCGTGATAAAGGTTAAACTTCGGTTTAGTCTTAAGCATTTGATTTGCCTGATTCAGCACGGTTTCGTTTCGGGTCGATCTACAATAAGTAATCTAGCAGTTTTCGCTGATGATTGCTTTGATGCGTTCCAAAATGGTCACCAAGTTGAAGCAATTTACATTGATTTTACTAAGGCCTTTAATAGGATCTCACACTCTGTCTTAATTGCTAAACTCAACCATTTAGGTTTTCATTCCGGCTTTCTTAAGTGGATTATGTCTTATCTTAGTGGAAGAAAAAGTCCAGTTGTCCTGGATGGAATATATTCTAAAACTATAATATCCACTTCGGATGTACCACAATATTGGTCCCATTATTTTTCATTTTATTTATAAATGATATAGGATCATGCTTTTCACCTGTTAAATATCTGCTTTATGCCGACGATCTTAAAATTTATTACGAAATCAAAGAGATGAATGACTCACTTGTCCTTCAGGCTGATTTGGACAGCTGGTATCTATGGTGTGTGAAAAATAGACTTTTTCTTAATATAAAGAAATGTCATCAAGTAACCTTCTCCAAGCTGCGGCAACCATTACAAACTTCTTACCATATTTGCAATAACCGTTTAGATTCGCTTAATGAAGTGAAAGATCTTGGTGTCTTCTTCGACTCTAAGTTTACTTTTGTCACGCACATTAATTATACTATTTCCAACTCGTTTTCAATGCTCGCCTTCATCCGTCGCAATAGTAAGTGTTTCTCCAATCCCATATACCCTTAAAACCTTGTAAACTGCTTTTGTGCGGTGTAAATTAGAGTACGCCGCTTTCATTTGGAGACCGTATCATCAAGTACATATCAATCGGCTGGAATAGGTTCAGAAGACATTTATACGGCATGCATTGCGTTCCCTTAATTTTTCCGAGCCGAACCCATCATACTTAGCTCGTTGTCAATTGATCAACCTAATGACTCTGAGCAANCACTGCTTTTGTGCGGTGTAAATTAGAGTACGCCGCTTTCATTTGGAGACTGTATCATCAAGTACATATCAATCGGCTGGAATAGGTTCAGAAGACATTTATACGGCATGCATTGCGTTCCCTTAATTTTTCCGAGCCGAACCCATCATACTTAGCTCGTTGTCAATTGATCAACCTAATGACTCTGAGCAATAGAATAATTTTTTTATCTGTATCATATATGCTTGATATTGTTTCGGGAACGGTCCACTGCCCTAATCTTCTCAGCAGAATTAAGTTTAACGTCCCCGCAAGAGTTTTGCGCAATTACGAAGTTTTTACTATTGGTTTTAGTAGAACGCTTTATGGCAGTAACGCACCAATCTAAGGAACCCTGTCTGAACTGAACAAACTCTCAAGTTCTTTGGACCTAGATCTCTCGCTCACAAAAAATGTTTTAAATAATAAACTTACGCTTTTCTTATTATATCAATTTATTGTATAAGTAATAATATACATATTATTTTTTCTATTATGCTTTGGTCTGTACCTGTATTAGACTATAATGATAAATAAATAAATAAATATCCGTACAAATCGGACCAAGGAGTACTCCAAAATTAACCACAATTCATATAAAAAATATGGTCCAATTAACATTGCGATGTCCTAGGGCAGGACCATAGACTCCTCTACATTACATCAGAGTAGCACAAAACTACTCCAACATATTAACAATGGCATTGATGTTATATTTTTTCGTTTATACATTTTTTTGTTCTTCACTTCACAGATACTTTTTCGAATTTAATAAAAACCAAAAACCAAAATAAAAAATTACATGTTGCCTCTGACGGCATTCGAACCCAAGCATGCTGGGAGCTAATAAATAACAGCGAGCATCTCTACACGTTCAGCTGCAGCCAGACATGCAAATGTGCTTTCAAATGCTCAACTTCAATCACATTTCGTTAAAACACGAGCAGTGATCGGGTAACAATAAGCTGGTGCAGAGACACGAGTTGGTCTGCTACAGCCAGTGATCGGACTTCTACCACATTGTGGTAGATCTGCCACTTTTNAACTTTATAGCTGAAATACAATGCCGGCGAACGGCTGTGCGTGCCAAAGGTGGCCGTATTTGTTTTTTGCTTTCAAAGTTTTANTTATTTTTGCTCGACATAATTTTCTTAACTTTATAGCTGAAATACAATGCCGGCGAACGGCGAACTCACCACAGC
>NW_016198801.1:0-2686 GCF_001687245.7 Rhagoletis zephyria | reverse complement strand
AATTCTCTTTGCTTACTGATTTGCGCTAAAATTGCTTAAGCGATTTAGGCCGAGACTTATTAGGATTTTCGGGAAGTTTTTGAAATTTATTGGGACTTTAAATTTTTTTTCGGGATATCTTAAAAACTTTTTTGGGAATTTTCTGCACTTCTCAAATACTTTTTAGGAATACTCCACTTGTTATTTTTTCACATTTTTCGCCTGAATCTTTGGGGGTTTTTAGGGACTTTTCAGTATTTTAACAACATTTGTTGGAGGTACTGGCGGTTTTTCTATTTTATTTTCCAAGACTTGCCAAACTGCGCAAATTTGGCAATGGTCGACCTACCATGTCTGAAGTCACACTATTAAGGCCATACAAATTGGTTCATGATGGGATTCAATCTTTCACACAGTATTTTCTGTAGGACCTTACATGCATTGTTAAGAAGTCCTATATCGCGGTAATTAGCGCAAACAGCGGGAACTCCTTTCTTTTTGATTGGTCAAAATACGCTGAGATTCCCATCTGCGGGCATGTATTCAACATACCAATTTCTGCTAAAAAAAACTCTTGGCCGACAGCAGTGAACAGCTCTGCCGGTAGCTGACGGCGCCAGGGGCTTTGTTGTATCCATCCCCCCTTCTTGCTGGTCTCACTTCATTTTGATCAAGTGGAGGGACAGGAGCTTCGTCCATATACTACATTACATTGGTCTGGGTTCTTGTTCATTAAATTCGCCATCTCTTTCGCCATGCAACGGCATTGAGACGTATTTCTTTTTGGCCCACCTGACAGCGGTGTCGCTTTCATCGAATTTTCTAGATTGTGGTGATATCAGCCATGTGTTGGAGGAGAACATTCTGCAATTGAAAATATGCAACTTCTATATTTCGTCATAAACGAGGATTGTCAACGTGAAGGGGTGCATTAGTTCAAGGCATTTTTTGTGTATTTGCTGGAGGTGGCTTTTTACGTGGCGGGTCCCAATCCGGCGCATAATCAATTGTTGGGAGCTGTTCCAGCAGTAAACCTTAAGAAAAAAGTTCTTTAGCATTGTAATGTAAGATAAGCATAACATTTCTTCTTCCTGTATCAGATGTTTACTAAATAAAGAATTAAATAAAATCCCGTCGCCTGATTTAATTTATTTAGGCAGTACTTCTAACAAGACAATAGCTACTTGACTAAATTTACGAATATTTCGCCGTCGAATAATGCCTATATACTATATACATACGTACATAAATAAGTTTATCATCTCTTATTGCAAAGCTAGTATTTATTTATATATTTATGTACCTATGTCTGTATGTATGAACAAATCCATAACATGGGTAAGTATTAAGATACTTAAGTAAATTTCACGCCTAGGTAATACCGCACAAAGCTTATTGACACCATCGGTAGTCAAATAAATCTACTTACTGAATGCTGAAGTGCATATATACATATATACACTCATATACATACGTTCATATATACACTTGTATATATGCACATTAAGGTGCATCACCTACCATTTAAAAAAAATTGTTTCTGTTTTCCAACGGAATTACAAAATTTCGACAAAATATTTCGGAAAAATATTAAAATTTACGTTTGCTGGACGCAGTTGAATAGGGAGTTTTTATGAATAAAATTAGTTTTTTTAAAACATTTTTCCCAAAAAATTGCCTGAGATGACAGAACAATTCGAGTTTGAAAGGTCTGCGTAAAAATGTTTAACAGTTTTATGAACGGAATCAAAGTAATGAGATTTTGAGGTGACAAGAGAAAAACTAAAAACGCAGTTTTATTATATTTGGCCCATGGTGTTTAAAATTTACTGCCTAATAAGTTTTATAATTCCGGCTCCAAAAACAGCAAATTTTTTTGGTGAGGCACCTTAATGTAAGTATGCATAGGCATGCTTTTACCTTTACGCTCCATTAAAATGGCATCGCGGAGAAATATTTGCAAAGATTTCGCTTTAATTGAAAGACATGGCAATCTACATATTTCTCAGTGGCTCAACTAGCTCCCTTTTAGCTACAAATCCACACACATGAATAATCTTAAGTGTGAAATGTGCATACATAAATACATATGTATGTATGTATGTACGGGTATGTCTTATTCACTTAGTTTACATACCATTCACAACTTCTCCAAACTACAGTTGAGCTGAAGTTACTTAGTAAGAAAACCGCATGAGCTCACAAATTGGCAAGTGATATTGCAGTGATAAAGCGCGAATCCAATCCCCCACGCTAGACCTCATCCTAATTGTAAGAGCTTGAGAGCGGCGAAATCTCCTGCCATTCGTGTGTGGGAGCACATTAAGTAAAGTTTATTGCGAATTCACAAACGTCATTCAACACATGATAAATGCTCATTCGCACAACACACAACTTACTCACACACACTCGCTGGCACATGATGTGCATGTCGTCACTTTGTAGTGATTTCCGTTTCCGGTAACGCGTCGTTTAAGTTTCCGTTTCGTTAGACAAATGCCGATACGAACTTTTCCCCCCTCGGTAGCCCTTTTCACACGTTGATGTGTCGAGATGCGTATGAAATCGCGGGATTTTTGTTGGATATGAGAATATGTAATTGTTGGTTTAATGGTAAGGGTTGTGTAAACGAAGGCGTTTGTCATGCACTTATGTAAAACGAATGTATGTATGTATGTGCTTACATGTGCAGAATTGATATCTATTT
>NW_016198800.1:0-2686 GCF_001687245.7 Rhagoletis zephyria | reverse complement strand
ATAGATTTCAAAAGTTGGGTCACTTGAGGTGAAATGCCCCATATATGTAAATACCTGCATGCTCTCACTAGGACATAGATGGATAGATAGATTAAGTAGAGGTATGCGCTGCGACCAAATGATCTATTGTGCCCTCGACTGTTTAGAGTACCTCATCTAGTCCCAGAGAACCCAAAAATTTAAGGAGATCTCCGGGGGCTAGCGATTGTAAGACTTCATCGCTTGGCCAGAGTTGGCCTAGGTGTCTCTCCCGTCTTCTCGCAACTGCCTCGCATTCGCGAAGCAGATGCAGAGGGGTCTCCTCAGTCACATCGCAGAACCGACATAGGTCGTTAGACCAGATCCCCAACCTGTGCAGGTGACCTCTCAGTCTGCAGTGACCCGTCAGAAAGCCTGTCAATATCCTTACCCTTTCTTTGGGAAGGTTTATAATTGCTCTATACCTTGTATGGTTGTAACCTCCCAGTAGGCTTTTAGCCTGGCGTTGGCCTGCCGTGTTACGCCAGTGCCGATTCCTTACTGTGTTCCTCTCCTTCCTGAGCACTTCCTTGATTGTAATAGGTCCAATCGCTATGAAGGGCTCAGACCCTATAGGCAACGAGGCGGCTGCCTTCCTAGCTAGTCGGTCTGCTTCCTCATTGCCGACAACTCCTACGTGACCTGGCACCCAAGTTAATTGGATGTCGTTGTACTCCGCCAGGGCGTTGAGCTTATCAATACACTCAAGAACCAGAGAGGACTTGACCTCAAATGATAATAGGGCCTTGAGTGCTGCCTGGCTGTCGCTCATGATCAAAATACTTTCATTACGATAGTTCCTACGCAGGTTAATCTCTGCACACAGACTTATGGCATAGACTTCCGCTTGAAAGATGCTGGGTATACGCCCATGCGTACCGAAAGCTTTAGCCTTGGCCCGTGAACGCCTGCCCCAATACCTTCGATGGTTTTGGAGCCTCTCCAAAAAAGAGGTGCTCCAAGTCGACTTGGTGCAAAGCGCTATTTTGAATCTTCTGTCAAAGCTAACTAGTTTGGGCCTGTCGTCTCTGGGGAACAGAGCTAATGGAATTTGGGAGCCTAGCTTGTCCCTGTACCTCGATGGTAGGATTTTACCTTTACCAAAGCCTTCTCTTGCGAAGTTCAATAGAGTTCGCCTTGCTGCCTGTTCAATGGTAAGGTGCAGTGGCTCGAGCTCCAGAATCACCTCTAGCGCCGCCGTCGGGCATGTGCGCATTGCCCCCGTAATGCATACACACGCCAGACGTTGAAGCTTAGCGAGGGATTGTCTCACCGTTGCGAGGGTGGTCCTCGATACCCACGCCACTGCCCCATAAGTAACTATTGGTCTAACTATCATGGTATACATCCATCTTAGGATCTTGGGACTGCAGCCCCAAGACTTCCCAGCCAGACGTTTACAAACTATTAGTGCCCTCGTGGCTTTGGATGTGGTCGCGTCGACATGCGCCTTCCANATTGCAAGGGTGGTCCTCGATACCCACTCCACTGCCCCATAAGTAACTATTGGTCTAACTATCATGGTATACATCCATCTTAGGATCTTGGGACTGCAGCCCCAAGACTTCCCAGCCAGACGTTTGCAAACCATTAGTGCCCTCGTGGCTTTGGATGTGGTCGCGTCGACATGCGCCTTCCACAGAAGCCTGGAATCTAGTGTTAGTCCTAGGTACTTGACTTCGGTGGCGACGTTGACGGCGACCCCATTCAAAGTGATGTTCCTCATACCTGGGAGTGTTCTTCTTCTAGAAAAGGGGACGATAACGGATTTGGAGGGGTTGATGCTCAGGCCCATACTCAAGCACCAGCCTCTCGCAAGGTTTAGTCCCCTTTGAACTATATCGCATAGAGTGCTCACGAACTTCCCCCTGGCAATAATCACAATGTCATCCGCATAACCTTGACAACGGATGTCATTTTCAGTGAGGATCTGTAGAAGTTCGTCCACAACTAATCTCCACAGAAGAGAGGATAAAACTCCTCCCTGTGGGCAACCTCTTGTAGTTTGTAGCTGTACTACGCCGTCCCCGCTGTCGGTTTCAGCTATCCTTGTGTTGAGTAACCTGACTATCCACCTACGGATGGTTGCCTGTACGTTACGTTTTTCAAGCGCCCGGTCGACACTACCGTGAGAGGTGTTGTCAAACGCCCCCTCAATGTCGATGAAGGCACAGAGTACTATCTCCCCACACTCAATAGCACCTTGTATATCCGTGGACAGGGCGTATAGTGCAGTGTCCGTGGACCTGCCCACTCTGTAGGCATGTTGGTTGGGGTGCAAAGGCGCTACCTTAAGGGTGTTGTTCCTAATTTCATGGTCGATGACCTTCTCCATTGCTTTTAGCAGAAAGGAGGTAAGACTTATCGGCCTGAAGGACTTAGCGAGAGAGTAGTCTCTCTTACCTATCTTCGGGATAAATATAACCCGAGCTCTTTGCCACGCCTCGGGGATATGGGCAAGCGCTAAGCTCGCCCGCATGATGTTGGCGAGGTGTGGCAGTAGGAACTCCTTACCTTGCTTCAGCAACACTGGACAGATGCCCTCGACCCCAGGGGATTTGTACCGATCAAAGGAGTCCGATCGGTGGGTGATTAGTCTTCTGGCCAGCTTCCAGTCTCCAGGGGATGGCCTAGTTCTTTGGTATGGTACCTCCCTCGTGGTCGGAGT
>NW_016198798.1:0-2687 GCF_001687245.7 Rhagoletis zephyria | reverse complement strand
AACAACGCTGCAATAATGTCCGTCCAGTGATATATGTTTTTTATTGTTTGATATTTTTTTTTTGTAAATTTGGTTGTCGGAGGAAAATCGTTGAAAAAAACACTAAAGAAAAATCTGAACTAATTTTAGTTTTAGTAAAAGATTGTTGTGAAAAAAGTGTTTTATTTTATTATTAAAGCAACCTAATACAAAAATAAGCAAAATAAGCAATGCTCCTACGCCTTCAATTCTAAAATTAGTTATGTCAATAAAGCTAAGCACTACTAAAAATACATACACGCATACATACAAGTCGATGGAAATTTTTTTTACAAATTTAGAAATAAAAATTAATAAACTATACGTTTTTATGACGCACAAAAAAAGCTTATAAATTAATAAGCAAAGCATATTCACAAAAAACGAAAAAGAAAATAGTAAGCAAACTTCAACAACAAAGAAGACACGCATACACAGAGAGATTCACTAATAACCAGAAGAAACGACGTCAGCCAATTAGGAGCATAAACTTGGGCGCTTACAAAGCAGAGGAAAGAAAGCAACGACAGTGGCAGTGCCGGCCATCTATTACTAGTGGATTGTCTGCTGCTGCTTCTTCTTCTTCACCGCGCCCGCTAAAGTGTAGAGCCAACAGTCTGGCTTACATAAGGCAAGCTAGCCGAAGCAGCAAATGACAACCAAGCAAACACATACAAACGTACGCACGCACGCACGCACATACGAATTCCTTGCCATAGGCAGCACTTGTGCTGGCAAGCCAATTGACATTGTCGCATTGTTGTTGTTGTGCGTGGTATTGTGTTAGTGCACTGCTTTGACACTCACCAAGTCGACTATCAACATATGAATTTTTGATGAGCAACAACAAAGCAAAACGGCGCATAACTACGAGTAAAAGTCAAAGCGAGCCTTAGGGCAGCAGCACAGAAAGGCAAACAAAAAAAAAAATGAAATGAAGAAATTACAGCATAAACTTGGAGTATAAAATTTTTAAATACCCAAAGCTATAAAATAATTAAGCACAACAGACAAACGTTGGTGGCTGTACGTACGCTGTGTGTGCGTAGCAGACTAATTGCCGCCCCCACAAAAGGCCAGCACACACACGAACAGAGAGAGAGAGAGAGAGANGAGAGAGAGAGAGAGAAGCAAGGCAGAGCAATATAGCATACAAAGATATATGTGTCATGAAAGCGCTTTTAGTGCAGGCGTGTTGGCGCTAATTGCAAGTAAGAAAAAACACACACCCACGCGCATGCCAGTAAAATTGAAATAGAACCCAAGCGTTCAGCGGTGGTGGTGCTATATATATAGTCTACATAAAGCCTTTAAGGCAGCGTACAACACTCAGGCAGCTGTCAGTGCGTATGAGTAACATTAGTGCAAGGTAATTGATTGCGAATCGCTCAAAAAACACCAACGAGTTATTAGCCGTAAAAAAGGGTAAAGGCGAGTGAACAGTGGGGACGACTACCTGCAACGTGACACTGCCAGTGGTGGTTGTTTCTCGGTTAGTAGTAGGCGGCTTGTTGCCCACAAAAACCCGAATACAAATTCAGCGACTAATGAGCGAAAAACTTAAGCCATAATTAAGGTATATGAATAATGGACGCACTGAAGAGCTGCTGTGATGCATGAGTGGAGTTTGGGATTATAAAGCGGCGCAATAAGAATAACCTAAGCAGCAGAGGAACGCAGGTATAGAAAGGCAACGCAAAAGTTAGCGACTAGAAAGTATGCCACAGACTGGAAAATCATCCTAAGAGCAGTAAGGTCCTAGGTTAAGTAGTAAGCGTTTGGCAGAAACCAGCAAATCAGCCAGGTATATATAATAAAATAAACATTTTGAGGACGCAGCTGTACCAAAAATGCAAATAAAAGTACCACAATAGTTTCAAGCAAAGTTCAGCTGCAAAACCATAGCGAATTGTCATTCAGTTGACAGCAAATCAACGCAAAATCAAAAGCGGAGCAACTGAACAAAAAAAAAAACAACAGGAAAACGAGAGCGAAAACCGTAAATCACACAGAGCAACCAAAAATCTTAGAAAAGCATAGAAAAGCACGCCGCCCACTTTTATATAGAAAAATATAATTCTAATTTATTTCTTGCTTCCTATGCCACAGCAACATCAAATTTTTATGCAGATTAAACCAAAACGCAAAACCCATAACGAGAAAACTTTCTTAAAATTCTAGACATCTTTTCGATGCGACATATAGAACAAGCGTCAAGAAAAGACAAGCAGAAAAAAAACAACAACAACAAAAGAGACGCCTAGACAAGTGTGACGCTAAATCCGAGCAGCGCAATAATAACACCAAAGGCGACAGTGATTGTTGATATTGTTGATTTGCGAAGGCAGTAACAAAAGTAGTAACCGCAAAAGTCCTGACAACAACAACAACAAAAACAATATCCAGCAGTAGCTAGTAACAATTGCAAATAAATACAATACAAAACGTAAAATCGTTGGTCGACTGACACTTTGTCTGTTAAAGCTTTGCGTTTATTGCTTGTGGAAAATAGAACGAAAAAAGCTGCATAAATAAAAAAAAATATTGTGGCGTGTCGTCTTGAAAATGCGCTAATACCTAATAAAGTCGTCAACTTATAGGAGAAAGCAGACAAAACGCTAAAAATAGAGAGCGAAGTTGAAAGTAGTATTAAGCACGTCAACGTACAT
>NW_016198797.1:0-2687 GCF_001687245.7 Rhagoletis zephyria | reverse complement strand
ATAAATTCCCAAGGCTTTGTTGAACTTGCACCATACATTTAGGACTACAAAATTTAGCTGCAATAACTAATTTCCAGATTGCATACCTTACACCTATATTTATTTTTTATCTAATTAAAATAAAATTGATAACAAAACGTTCGCAAATGCCTGCTCAGTTGATTTCTTTTCCCATTCATTTGATTGTAACTTCCGAATAAATCAAGCTCACGTACTTCTTTTAAAAAGCTCTTTAACTGCCAACTCAATTATTTCGGATAACTTTCAACTCAACTACAACACTTTTNTTAATTTCATTTTTTTCTACTATTTAACTGGTAAATGCAGCAACTCACCTTTCCTTGAGCCTTTATGGAAACTTCAAGATGCAATCAGGAAAGAAAAGCATTAACTTTACAAAGAAACTGCGGAATACACTGACATACGCACATACATATGTATATGCAGACATAGGTACGACTATGGCACTACTTGTGGTAGATATTTGGAGTAGGTGCAGTTTCGCGTCAGTGATTGCAATGGAAGCCAATTTAGTTTGGCCGCATCAGTCGGCGGCAGACAATAGATAGCGTTGGAATTGAAAATGAAGGCAAGCTGCTGTTGGTGGTCCACAGAAGCATTTGCTGTAATGCGCTTAAAATCCAAGAGGTAGCACTAACAACAATACGATATGCTGTAAAAGCATTTAATGTGAGCTACGCAAAAAATGGAATGCGAATTTTCTAGGTTTTCGCTTACACTCGAATTATTGAGCTCCACTGGGCAAAGAAATAGACTATTTTTTGAACTAACTATGCATAAAAAACTATTCGATATCTGTACATTATAGATTTTAGAGAAAACTTAATATGGAGGTATTTATTAGAGCCACAGAAGTCAAACATACAAAAATATTTAGAGCTTTTGTCTGTATTCCATCTATCTGTCTGTTTGTCTGGGTGTATGTTTGTACGCGCATCACTTGAGAACGAATACATGGAATTGAATTCAGTTTTCGCCAATGTATTTCCAGAGGTCTAACTAAAATACACGAATAAAAAAAATAGAGAGTTGCCACTTGTTTGAAAATTGCAGTTTAAGTAAATTGATAAGATAAAGTATATATTGCAATATGGCTGTAGAAGAAAGAGGTTTAAGAAGTCCTACAGCCGAAAATATTTTTGTGGAAGGTTGCCACCTGTTTTAGATTTTAATTTAATTTAATTGATGAGATGAACTTAATGTTGCAATATGGGCTTCAAATTGAAGAGGTTTAGGAAAGTTTGCTAATGAAAATATTTTTTAGGAGGGTTGCCACCTGTTTGAAAAAGTTGTTTCAAATAAATTGATAACATAAATGAAAATTAAGGCGCAGTGAAGCCCGCCAGGATCTTGCTAGTAAATAAAAAAATAAAGAAATAATTATATACATTCGTCATAATCAACAATAACAACAATACATCCTCATGCAAAATATTGAATCTGCTCAGCTATACGCCAACACTATTATACCGCAGCGTACCATTTAATTTAGCGTTTCGTCGAAAAATAGAAAGTATACGCAGTGCGGCAAAATTATCATGGATCTGCATCGAAATGGATTGCATTTTCCCAGGTCGCTGGCACTAGTTTCTTTAAATTTAAAGTACAGTATGATTATATATGTACATCAAGGCGCATTATTTTCACAAACCAATGAAACTAATTTCACTACACTTTGGTTGGAAAACTACAAAACTCTACCTTCCCTACGTTGTTATTTGCTTTTGCATTGTTTCTACTCCAATTTCCATAAATATTTCAACAGATAAATACGGGCTAAAATAGTCAATGCTAATGGCGCCATCCATGCTCCATTATCTTTTTAAGTAATCCTTTATCTCATTAATTCTTTACATACATATTTGTGCTTTTATAATTTTTTAATATATTGCTGATCAATTTAGTATAGAAATTTTGAAATACTTTGGGAATAGTTTTGCATTTTAGGGGGAAGTATTTAGCAATTTGTTTGTCATTAAAATAGACATGGCCGGCTAAGAAGAAGATATAATTGTATATTTTGCAAAATTATGTAAGGAAGTAGCTTTTACTGTTGTTTTTGCTTTTAAAAACTTAAGTATTTTGCATGATAAGAAGATTGTTGATTTAAGTTACCATTAACCGCAATTTGATTCCAAGAAGGACTGAATAGTTAATGCGGTTAGTGAATAACTGATACTGCATGGAAAATATTTGGTAGGAAGTGATCGGAAAGTATTTTATGGATACAGAGTCTCCCGCTATCCCTGGACTTAGGTATTTTAACTCTCTTTAAAAATGAATCGCTCCTATTCACCATTAAAAAATGGTATAAAATCTGAATTTTCTTTCATTAAATAACCATTGTCCGACATCAAATTCATTACCAAATATGTGGACGCTACCTCCGCTTTAACTAAACGCAATGACGCGAATATCATTCTAAGGATTCTTAATAAGTATCACAGCAAACTTCAATTTGCGATGGAACAATTAAAAAAGTATGCCTATATAATTCAATTTATTTAATAAACGATATTCTTTTATTTTCAGCTTGATTTTCAGCTGCAGCACCATCCCATAGGGAGCATTTATGCCAGCCTCAATGGCACTGCAGGATTCATACTGCTCCCCGATTCTGGAGAAAAGGCCTCGCAGGTAAGTTTAATGAGTAGTGATACCCAAAA
>NW_016198796.1:0-2687 GCF_001687245.7 Rhagoletis zephyria | reverse complement strand
TTTTCGGCAAGCAAGCAAATGTACAAAAGCCCGCTCCTTTCCCCGCTTCTTTTGTACACTTCTCGTTCTGACTACCATTTTTATTTTAGAGTTTGTTTTGATCCGACACAAGCACGCGCCTGCCTCCGCAAGCATCCCCTCTGCCAAGTGCTTATTATATTTCTGTTCCTCTTTCCTTTTTCGTTCTTATTTTTTCATTTTGCTTTGAACTATGGTAAATTTGCTCAAAGTGTGGTGGCACGGAAAAATTTTTGGTATGGTGGCAGCCGACACTTCTCTACCGACACCGTCGGTCGAGTGGTGCACTCGTCGACGTGTGGTGTATTTGGCCGACTGCACCCCAAAATTTCTGGCAGAAATTAGTTCACACAGAAAATGCGCCTTCTCAGTTATAAACGTTCTCTGCTAAAGCCACCTATGTATGTGCATATATTCACTTCTAGTGCATTAGTTGTGTTTTTTTTTTACAAATTATCCAGTAACTTGCCAGCAACTCGCCAGTAACTTTATTTCTAAGAATTCGCTCTCATAGAAAAAATTTGCAATAAAGTACGAGAACGCTTTTCCAGTAATAATTTGCAAGTTTCGTGAACAGCTGATAAATTGGTTGTTTATTCGCAGCAAATTCCTAATTAAACAATATATTTTGTATTTAAATAGGTTTATTTTGCAAAATTCAACAATAAAAACCCACAAACAGTTTCCTTATTAGTTTAAATTGCATCCAGCAACATGCGATCAGCTGTTTTTCGTACTGGCAAATTCTTACAAGTAAAAATTTATCCAGTAAAATCCAGTAAAAACTTCAACTTCAACTGTCATTTTTCGCTCTCTCAATTTCCCCTACTTTGCAAGTTTTTGCGTACAAAAACGCCAAAACATGAAAATTCGTAAAAACTTTTACTGGATTTTACTGGAAATGAGTAAAAAAAACGCAACTATTATCTCGCCCTTTGTCCACACTTCCGCTGATTTTTCTTTAATTTAAATATTTTTTAAATGCATTAATACGCATTTTGTCCACTCGCACATACATCCCAATTTGCCACAGGGCGAAGACAACGTCGTTACGACGTCGTTGCGACGTCGCTCTGGCGAAGTCGTTTTGGTGAACTTGAAACGACGTCGTTACGACGTCGCTTTGGTGAAGCCGTTACGACGTCGCCCTGGTGAAGTCGTTTGGGTGAACTCCAAACGACGTCGTTACGACGTCGCTTTGGTGAAGCCGTTTTGGTGAACTCGAAACGACGTCGTTACGAGGTCGCTCTGGTGAAGTCGTTTGGGTGAACTCTAAACGACGTCGTTACGACGTCGCCCTGGTGAAGTCGTTTTGGTGAATTCGAAACGACGTCGTTACAACGTCGCTTTGGTGAAGCCGTTACGACGTTGCCCTGGTGAAGTCGTTTGGGTGAACTCTAAACGACGTCGTTACGACGTCGCCCTGGTGAAGTCGTTTTGGTGAATTCGAAACGACGTCGTTACAACGTCGCTTTGGTGAAGCCGTTACGACGTTGCCCTGGTGAAGTCGTTTGGGTGAACTCTAAACGACGTCGTTACGACGTCGCCCTGGTGAAGTCGTTTTGGTGAATTCGAAACGACGTCGTTACAACGTCGCTTTGGTGAAGCCGTTACGACGTTGCCCTGGTGAAGTCGTTTGGGTGAACTCGAAACGAAGTCGTTTTTCCCATACAAAATTCAACGTCGTTCCGACGTCGTTTTTTCTCATCGAATCGAAGTCGTTGCGACGTCCGTCTGGTGCAGTCGTTTGGGTAAAATCGAAGCGAATCCGTTTCTTCGAACCTACAAGTTTTTTGAGGAACCTTCGGTCTAGGTTGGACAAGTTCCACGCCCAAATTTTAATATATCTAAGTATAAATAAAAGTCATTCATTTGGATAGTAAACCGTTTTTATTATGACATATAAATAAAGGTAAAGTTCACTCTATTGGCCTTGTGAATAAAAAATAAAATTTGTGGGAATAAGGTTTTTTTTTTTAATTTGATAGAAAACTGTACTTTTACCAGAGAACGTTTATAACTGAGAAGGCGCATTTTCTCTGTGAACTAATTTCTGCCAGAAATTTTGGGGTGCAGTCGGCCAAATATACCACACGTCGACGAGTGCACCACTCGACCGACGGTGTCGGTAGAGAAGTGTCGGCTGCCACCATACCAAAAATTTTTCCGTGCCACCACACTTTGAGCAAATTTACCATAGTTCAAAGCAAAATGAAAAAATAAGAACGAAAAAGGAAAGAGGAACAGAAATATAATAAGCACTAGGCAGAGGGGATGCTTGCGGAGGCGAATAAATGCGAAATAAATGTTCATAAAACTCAAATATAACTTTTCGAGAAAAACCACTTTGCTAACAAGTGCAATTGCTGCTTTTGTACGTTTTTGTCAATGTATCCATTTTTGAGTGAATTTGCTAGCAAGAAAACTGCGGTTTGTTGCATTGAAAGCAGCGTAGCAATCGTTAAAAAATAAAAACTNAACAAATTACCAAAGAGTACGCATTTGTAGGCTTTTTTTGTCAATATGTCCATCTTTAAAGTGAATTTGGGAAAAAACTAAGGCACCTAGAAAACTGCGATTTGTTGCATTGAAAACAGCGCGGCAACTAAAATAAGGTAACAAATTTTTAATGAATAAGGACATTCGATTAAAAATTAGAAAATTTAGAT
>NW_016198795.1:0-2687 GCF_001687245.7 Rhagoletis zephyria | reverse complement strand
TTTAATATACAACGCTTTTATAAAAGGACTAAAAAGTAGAAAATAATATAATAATAAGTTTTCTCACATTTAGTATATGCCTACATATGTACATACATACATATAGCAGTAATTAATTTAATTTAAAGAAATGGCGTGTCGTCCATTTCCGCTGTAGTGGATATTTTTAACTTATTCTGGCGAGGCGACATCTATCTCTGGAGTTTTTCTAATTGTATGTCTTTGATATGATACCTACAACGAGGTTGATATCTAGACTAGTCTAGAANTCTAGAATTTGCCATAAATAGCTTTGCTACACTTATGATCACATATATGTATCTCGGTAACCATTCTACCAATTCGTACCAAACTCGGTGTGGTTCTTGTACTTGCCACATAGAAGCAAAACGTTGAAAATTGTTGAAAGCGGAATAAAATTACGGCCGCTTTTCATGTAACGGTAAATTTCAGAAATGCTTGAAACTTCAATATTTCGAAATTTAAGAACGCTAATTTACTCAAAATTTATACCCCCTGGCTTACCATGTAGTGGTAGCTTTCGGAAAGGGGAAAAACATATATTTAATTCTTGCGCCGAGTATTTAATGTTCGGCTCCGCCCTAACTTAGACTTTCTTACTTGTTTAAGTTTAAGTTTTAATCATTTAACACGTTTCGCGTTAAATTCAAAATATATCAGTTCCCGCTCTGCCCTGTCATAAGCTTTATTGACGACGACCTAATCCTTGTTTCTACAGAAAGTAAATTCTTCACCTCCATGATTTTAGCGCGTAAGCAGAAATAAGTCTAGTTTTAAGAAGAGTCTATGGCCGCACAATTAAAAAAAAATATTCCCTTTAATTTGGTAAAAATTCCGCATCCACCGAATACTATTTGCCAACGAAACCACAAAACACAATTCGTCTGCTGTGGCTGAGTGGTTAAACCACTCCGTAGGTCCTGGGCAGACAATGGCAACCACCGAGTGTATTTCTGGCATGATAAAGCCTCCATAAAACTTATCTGCCATTCGGAGGGGCCTGTAGGTCCGTGCCCTTTGTGTAACAAAATCAAGGCGCAAAACACAAATCGGAGGAGAAGATCGGTCAAATACTTGGCAAAAGCGTAGTTATTTCCCCACTTTTTCTTCATCTGTAAAAATAATTTAAAAATAAAATAAACCAAATGTGGAATGTGTTTGGGACGCAATTTCCTTCACTGGAGAAGAGTATCAAGATTTACTGAATTATATGTTCTCAAGTTTCAAAGTCCTCGGAAGATCCTTTTAAGGACTATGAAACTAGACAAAATAACATTCTTTACAGTACCAAGAGAGACCCGCGCTACTCTGGCCCAATTACCGGCAGAATATTGTAAATATGTCCTAGAAATATGTATCCCGGTACTGCATTTTTCTGTAAAAGCTTTTTTGTGGACCTTTGATATCTGATTCATAACTATGTATGTCACGAAAATGTTTTAAAGATGAGTGTAATTAGTATTTTTTCTCATATAAACGCCTAACTATGATTTAGTTCCGTGTTTTGTTTTATTTCTTAAAAAAAAAAACACACCAAATAAATTTGACCGGTTTTACTATGCCAATACTCCTTTGCGTACTCGGGTGGATTTCTTTAAACAGCCCGTTTGAAACTTGAATCATGGTTCGCTTCCATTTCGGTCAACCGGAAAAATTAATATTAAACAACTATTTGGTAAAGACAGCAGCTTTTGTTTACTTTTGAACAGTGTTGCCAACTTTTGATTTTCAAAAAGCACCAAAAACTTGGAAAAAATGCGTTTTACCAAACTAAAAGCACACATTTTTTTTTTATCAAATGATGCTTTTTTCATAACCTTTTGTATTTAACAAAAGCAAAAAATTAACAATATTTACAAGAATACATACATAAATCAATACACAAAACGTTTTCGCACATAACGATTGAATAGCCTCTATACATGCTATGATGACTCATGCTTACGACGTATTACCCAAGTACTATTAAAACTACTATATCTCGAGAAAGAAATATCGAATCGCAACACACGAAAATAATGCCCTAAGCAGAAATGAGCAAAAACTTTGATGTTTTCATTATATAACCTCAAATATCGCAAAACCCGTGTTTTTGGCAATCTGGGGGTAGGATATCTAAAAATTCTAGTACTAGAGCAATTGTGCGGCCAGATTTGAATTCAGCACCAAGAAACGATAGGGGTATTCTCTGAGTCTTGCAAAGGCCTTGCATGGTGCACATATTGCACGGATTGCACGGTAAAAACCGGTTTTCGTATGGGACAGCTTTGAAAACCGTGCAATCCGTGCACCGTGCAAGGGCTTTTCAAGACTCAGAGAATACCCCTGATGTGTTTTACTCAGCTGGTAAAAAATCAAAATTTGTACAAACATTACCTGCGTACTAGCATTTCCAACGCGACTAGAATTCAACAAGGTGGGTTTGCAACTTTAGCTTTTTATCAATCATGGTTGTATTTTAGTGCATGTAAATTTGTATATTCTAGTTTAATTCCGCATCTTTATGAGACACCGCAGCTTATAACATTTCAAATTATTTCAGGTTTTAACTATCTCGGATTAATATTAGTTAAAACAAGTAAGAAAGTCTAAGTTCAGGCGGAGCCGAACGTTAAATACCCGGCGCACGTATTAAATATATGTTTTTCACCTTTCCGAAAGCTACC
>NW_016198794.1:0-2687 GCF_001687245.7 Rhagoletis zephyria | reverse complement strand
TTTTCATATAATGAAACTAGTTCATAATTTTTCTCTTTTTACTTGTAATGTAAGCATTTCTAAAATAAATATATTTTTTGATTGTTCTGCGTATTTTCCGTCTTTTTTTAGTGCCTTATTTTGCTTTTTATGCAATACCTTTTTTTTGCCTTATCCTGCCTTTTTCGCTATTTTGTTTTGCCTTTTTTCGCTTTTTTTGCAATACCTAGTGCCTTTTCCTGCCTTTTTCGCTGTTTTATTTTGCCTTTTCCAGCCTATTTCTTTACTTTATTTTGCCTTTTTTATAGGTTTTTAGGTCCTAAAAATCCGTTCCCTGGTCATAAGGCACTTATTCACAATGTCTTTGGCTTCCCCTATGGTTTTTTGGTTGAGGTAATATAGCTTCTCAACTGGAGTAAGCTCTTGATTCGAGATGTAAATGGCCGTGAACATATCTCGAAATGTTGGCCAAGACAGATAATCGCCTTTGAAAACATCGGTTTCACACGGTGGAAGGTGAATATTTTTTTTTCGCATAGGCTTCTGTTCTACATCCCGTTCTTCTTTTGCTAGTTTCTCAGCCTGAGCAGCCAAGGACGACATGGAATTTACATAACTAGCAAACGCGCCTTTATTTATTTTTCTGTATGTCTACTTATCTTCTTGTGAAAATTCTTCAGATGTGTTGAGGGCATCGTAAGCTAGTTTTGTTTTGTTCCCCAGAGCTCTGAGTTCTTCCTGCTGAATCGCAAGGACATGCTTATTTTGCTCTGATAATGACGAAGCAAGAAAGTCGGACTCGAATTCTGTCACTTCTTCCGCTAAGCTCATGAATGAGTCCATTGTGAGGTTGAAGATGGGTTTACAACCAACAGAAAGAACAGGAGTTCGTTAAAAATTTAAAAATCTTTTCGAAGATGCTAAAGATGCTAAAGGCAAATATGTAGCAGATTATTCGAACCTGTTGCAATTTTCAAAAAACGAAATTGTTTGCCGCTGGAGTCAAAATACCAAAAAACGCCAAAGAGTGGAAAATATATCCACAACTAAAATATTTGTTATTTTTGCAATTCTTTATTTATATATATATTTTTTTTTTCAGCAAAGTTTTATGGATATAAACTTGATACGTATGTACGTGTATGCTTATAAACTCGCCACCCAACTGTGCAGATATGTACGTGTAGATATTAAAGTCCAGCGCAAGTGTATTTGCCGCATTTCGTTCAATAAGTACTCCTTGCCTTGTACTCTACTCCCAACACATTGTTACTCTTTATCCGCATACATACACTACTTGGCGTTGAGAGAGTAAATACTTGACGTACTTGCTATTACTCCACCAAAGTAGGTACTCTACTTTCTCTCATCGCGTACGAATATATTTGCTGCTGCCAAAAGGGAGTAGCAAGTCTACTCTCTGTATACTTGTATTACTGTAAGTACTTGCGTATTAAATTTCAATTCTGGTTGTTAGCCTACTAGTTGATATCGTTTGCGGAGCTGGTCAGTGAAATTGAAAGAGTAAACATAAAATATGGAAGTTGACGATGTAAGGAAATGTTTACGGCCTTATTTATAAAAAATAACGTAGATTTAGACAGTTGTTTAATGTGACATTTTCATAAAACTTTTGTTTTGTTGTACGAGCATTTTTTTCTTAGGAGCTGCATACTGATTTAAGAAATTTATTATAGAAGCAAATTTATTTTCCATTTATTGTGCGTAATTTAATATGAATGTTTAGTTTTTCTTGAGAGCCTTTACAAATAAAAAAGTTTCGAAATATGTACATATGTACTGGGGATGTTGCGAATGTGGAATTTTAGACATCCGCGGATGCGAATACGGATGCGGATGTTTAAAAGCTAACATCCGCGGATGCGGATGCGAACGCGGATGTCATGCATTTTGAAGAAATAATTTAGGTGGGTAAATTAGATGATTTAGGTAAATAAAAAATGGAAATGTTAATAATAATTTTTAATAATCTGCCTTATCCTGAGTTTTGCCCGAAAAAAAATTCACCCGGAAATTTGTATTCCGCCCATAGTAAATATGTACATGAAAACCAAAAGTGAAAAGTGAACCGGTTCGGGGAAAATTAAACTCATGCTAAGACTGAATGTTTTTTTAGTACTTGCATTTAATAATTGGAGCATTATACTTAATAAAAACTCTTTGAAGGGTCGTAAATCAAACCTGCTCCACTATATAACTACTCGCTCGAGGCAACAAACTTGAAACTTGGCAAAATTGTAAATTCTTGACAGTTGAGAGGACTTTGAGTTATTATATTTATTTATTTTTATTGCGGTGCAATAATTACTTTTTGAGAATTTCATCGGGGCTGCAAACGTCGGATGTATCCTCCTGACTTTCATCTTCACAATCTAGCATCATGGCACAATCGTTTTTTATACATAGTTTTTTCGAAAGAATTTTTCATTCTAATTCTTTTGGTTGTTTCGGAATTTGTCGCGTCATCGATTTTTCGCGATTTTCGATTTTAGTTTTTGTAACTCATTTTTAATGCTTTTTTCTGTGACTGGTTAGATATACGTCTGTGCACTTGCACAATATTCTAGGGACCGAAAATAACAGTTATATTTTTAAGAGCTAAATTTGGCCTAATATTTTTGATTCCTAAATAACGGTTCTATCCGGATAATAAAGAAACCGCTTATCCAAATTAAACAAATTTGGTA
>NW_016198792.1:0-2687 GCF_001687245.7 Rhagoletis zephyria | reverse complement strand
ATGCATGAAAATCCTAACCTCAAAAAAATCACCCGTTACATATGTATAACCCATTGCACTGCGGTCTGAATGCCTGTTTTTTTTTGGCCAAAAATAACATTTTACATGTGTTAACATATATTTTTTCTTGTTGCTATATTTTAGATAATACTATAGTAAAACATAAGAAAGGTAAATTTTGTTTTTGTAAAAGGCCATAAGTTGTTATGGAGACTAAAGCTACGTGCAAGTAAAGATGTATGGCTTAAATTTTACCTTTACATAAGCCTAGGAAATTTTGGCTAGGTTTGGCTAAGATACAGTTATTAAAAAATAAAACTATTATAAGCATCTCGTGAGCTTATTATGTCACCATATTTTGTACTACTATTCTATTTCTGAAAAAAGTGAACTAGTTACCTTTTGATAAAGAAAGGAAACAAAAGACTGTTTACAATTTAGTTTTTGTAAAGGTTGCTCCCTAAAACTTTGCTGTAGGCAAATTAAGAAATTTAGACTTTAAATAGAAATCAGCATAAATTGGATACAGTTTTCAAAAATTACACTTTATAATTTGGTTTTTTTAACTAAGTAAGTGGTATTTTTTTTGTTCTTTCATACGAATACTTAAACAAACTGCATTCAAACTACAAAAAGTTTAAAACTGACCCCCTTGCCCTTCGGTCGTCAAGGGTAAAATGTATTGTTTACAAAAAATTTGGGAAATCTACTTATTTAGCCATAATTAGTTTTGGCCAGAACAACAGACCTATTTCAGGCCTATCAGGCCGGGTTTTCTTGCCATAGAAACAGCCTAAATCTGATAAACTTGAGCTCCCTTGTTCCATCAAAAGCATTGGAATTTGGTTATTTAGGCGGAGTAATGATGTGATAACTTAAATTTTTACAACGATCTGAAAAGATTATAAGAACTAAAAATCAGAGGATTCTTTGAACAACTTAAAGGTATACTATAACATGTTGTGTACTATAATTATTGGGTACTACCTCCTTAATAGGAATCGAATGGAGATACCCATAGCCGGATAACTGTCAATCTCGCACCTCGCCGTTTTTATCCCTAATAAATAAAGTTGCTCCTGCAAAAATTAAGATTTTGCTTTGTTATTTTCGTTTTCCACCTTCTGGGGTGCGTTGTGCAAATATTTATTTTATAATTTTTCGCTTGAATTTTTGAAGCATTTGAAATTGCACTTTAGAGTGCCGTAATACTTTCTAAATCATAAAGTTAAATCAAACAACATTCATCATTTAAAAACTCGCAAATAAAATCATTGAATGCGTTGGAGTCATTAATGACACAGCTTTTCCCTGAAGAAAGCTGTAAAAGCTGTCAACGTTGTGCATTTACTTTTTGGGAATTTTCTAAGCACGAGACATTCGTTACCAACATTGTGATGCCACGAACACCACTTTTTCTATCAATTTGGTTCGGTATCACCTCGCAACGGACCTTCTACCATTTCCGTGTAGACTTGGTGTTTTATTTCCATTTCATGATGAATGAAAATGTCAATTAAGTGCTCTTTAAGGCTTTACGTTGGATGCTTCCCTCAATGCGCCTTTCAAGGCACTAAAATTTTAAAGCATACCTTTTGTATTAAAAATAAACACATAAAAACAAAGTATCGAAGGTTTTTAGAACTTTTATTGAGAATCGAACTGTCTTCAAAATGAGAATCAGAATTAAGTTACTGCGAGATATAAGCCCGATTCTTGAAGGAAGATAATGTGGCTATATACTTCATATGGCTGCTTCGAGCGCTTATCTAGTTTGATTCATAAAAAAAAATTACCGTTGCTTGTATTAAACGAAAAATTAGAATGACGATGGCGCAACACCGAAACCGGTTTGTCTTCAAACCAAACTTAACAATGGAGAAGCCATCCGTTCCCGAATACATCGTACCCTGCGAAGAAACCAAACATCGCCAGCAATTGATATCACTTATGAATTGCATACATTCATATTTATTTAACAACTCGAACTTCGTAAATCTATTTATTATTTTTCTATTTCATTTATTTTTTGCTTAGAAATATTTGCAAACTTGTAACTATGTACATACCTAAATACTTTCGAAAACTTAAGACAATCTAGCTGGAACCCACTTCAATCGAAATCTACATCCATATTCCTGAGTGACAACACCCGGGTGGTACCGACGCAACGTGTTGGTATGACGGCTGTGCAGAGACGCGAACTTTCGTTAAAATATGTGGCACCAGGGCAGGTGTACAGCGCTCCACTCCAGACGCCGTTATTAATAAAGCAATAGACATACCTAAAAAAAAAAATGATTTGTATTATTTTGAAATGTAAATGCACAGCATGGTAAGTAAATAAGTGTATGGGCAGTGTACTAACTGTCTACAGCTGGTAGTCTGTCCATTGCCGGCCGGAAAGCGACCACTTTGTTGCATCGATTGACAGTACGCGGCCGGATTTGTCACACTGGTCGAGGGCGCAGTAGTGGTTGTTGTTACTGTCTCATCAACANGTACGCGGCCGGATTTGTCACACTGGTCGAGGGCGCAGTAGTGGTTGTTGTTACTGTCTCATCAACAGTGGGACACGTGGCCACAACCTAAACAGTAATAAAATAGATATATGTATTATTAATTACCAAAATATGTATTAACTACACTGGTCGACGGCCAAAATTTACCAGAGACGCCGTTATGAA
>NW_016198791.1:1414-2687 GCF_001687245.7 Rhagoletis zephyria | reverse complement strand
GCTTATACATATGCATGTAAATTTGTGCAAATTAAAATAAAACAAAAAAGAAAGCGAGTTTATAAAAACGTGTTAAAAATGGAGTTCTGGTTCAGCGATTCGTCAGAGGATGAGAGCTTGGTAAACTGGCCAGGAGTAGAAAATGTTTAAGAGGGCTTAAGTGTAGTCCTTCGAATATATTTTGACATAAAATATATTTAAGAAATTTGTCCACAGATTTATTAAAAACTTCCGACTGTATAAAGAGGCGTTTGTGAGCCAAATCTATTTAAAATATTTTAAAAGTGTCAACAGCATACGATTTTGTTCTCAGAGATCGTGCCATCTGAGTAATAGGATTTTCTTTCACCAGCCTTTCGAGCATATGTTTAATATTCACGACGTTAGAACTGCATGAAATTAATAAGAATTGTTTAAAATTAGTGTCTAGCCGCCATAAAGTAAAAAAACAAATGCAAATCATAAATTTTTCGCAATTTTCTAACACTTCGCTACACCATCGAAAGCAAAATTCTGTTCGAGAGAAAATTCGATACTCAACGAAAATTTCGACACGGCTGCATAGTTCATAATTTCACTTTCGATGTTCGATCTTCGATAACCAACGAAGAAAATAACGCTAAGAAAATAATTTTTACAGCCAATTTCACGAAAGCAATTTAAGTGATAAATGATTTTAATTTTTTGAATCTTAAATGTTGTCTTGTTTATTTCTGGGGTTTTCATGCAAATTGCTAGAAATTCTAAAATATATACATATGTCACTAATAAAAAAAATCTCGACGTGCTAGAAAAAGCCAGAGATGTATTTTAATCCCGCAGGCCTCTGTTATCTTCGCAGCGTCTTCCAATACGGGTTTTAAATCTAGTGGCGGCATCTTCCTAGTCGCCAGGGAATACCGAGGGATCATACAGTGACTTCTCGTGGCGTTTTCTTCCTCTTGCTTCATCCTAGAGATCGCTCCTTTCGATTTTCCAACCACCGCAAATATCCGCACACATGCTCCATTTCAAACCATTGTTCTGTACAAATTTGTCGATAGCTTTAAAAATTTCGTCGCTAGTGGCGTAAGTCTGAAGTACTTCGTTCTTCTTCGATTTGCATTGCGAATGGGTACCTCAGTAACACTAAAATCGTGTTGATTCGCTCTTTGACAGTGTGATTGTGAAGTTCCACAGAATAAGTAATATATACACGTGCGCGTGGATGAAACGCGGATTAGGTCTACAAAAGTACCGAAAGTGTGAAAAGGGTACGTTTTCAGCTATTTTT
>NW_016198791.1:0-872 GCF_001687245.7 Rhagoletis zephyria | reverse complement strand
TCCAATACGGGTTTTAAATCTAGTGGCGGCATCTTCCTAGTCGCCAGGGAATACCGAGGGATCATACAGTGACTTCTCGTGGCGTTTTCTTCCTCTTGCTTCATCCTAGAGATCGCTCCTTTCGATTTTCCAACCACCGCAAATATCCGCACACATGCTCCATTTCAAACCATTGTTCTGTACAAATTTGTCGATAGCTTTAAAAATTTCGTCGCTAGTGGCGTAAGTCTGAAGTACTTCGTTCTTCTTCGATTTGCATTGCGAATGGGTACCTCAGTAACACTAAAATCGTGTTGATTCGCTCTTTGACAGTGTGATTGTGAAGTTCCACAGAATAAGTAATATATACACGTGCGCGTGGATGAAACGCGGATTAGGTCTACAAAAGTACCGAAAGTGTGAAAAGGGTACGTTTTCAGCTATTTTTTCCAAAAATTTTCTGTNTCGTGTTGATTCGCTCTTTGACAGTGTGATTGTGAAGTTCCACAGAATAAGTAATATATACACGTGCGCGTGGATGAAACGCGGATTAGGTCTACAAAAGTACCGAAAGTGTGAAAAGGGTACGTTTTCAGCTATTTTTCCAAAAATTTTCTGATTAAATTTTACGTTGACAAAACGTACTGGGGAACGACGCTTAAGAGCGAAATATCCCTTTGCTGCAAACTATTTGTGTTGTGTATGGGGTTTGAAGAGCCGCTGAAGGTAATTTTAATAAAAATAAAAAAGTTTTGATTTTCTGGCCGCCATGTTGAAGTTTGATCAAACCGCTTGCGTTGTGTATGGAAAGTCTAAAGAATTTGCCCGCACTACTAGTATACTCTAGCCACTAGCGGCCGGCACCCCAGGCATACGCTCGCGGCACCCCAGGG
>NW_016198789.1:0-2687 GCF_001687245.7 Rhagoletis zephyria | reverse complement strand
TGGCTATTCACTCGTATATTTTGGTATTTGCAGAAATGATATTTTTTTTCAAACTGATTATCTCACCAGCTTTTTGTGCAATTTTTATTTGTGTATTAATTTTATGTTTTTTCGTCTTATTTTTCAGTGTGCTACAGCGCTAAGTTATCGAATCGGCATTTGTTGTAATTCGCGGCAAATGATTTTTGGGTTCACGAAAAATCGAAAAAATTTGTTTTTTTTTGTTTTAATACTGGCTTAAGTTCTTTGATAAATTATGGCTGCAGCCGCAAGTTGGTTGGGTGCCACTGTAAAGCTGGAAACCGGAAAAGGAAAGTGGAAAATATTTGCGGGTAAGTAACTAAGAGCGCCCATATAAATATGTAATTTATATTTGCAAATGGTATTGTTTATTTTTTAATTCCACGAAAGACTTTAATTTATGATAAAACCAATAAATTACAAGCAGCCAGTCGAGAAAATGGATTAATATTATAACAAATATGAGTAGTTCTCCAAAATAAAACAAAAAAAAACTCAGCATAAATTTAGCCTCTTCAGCTTTCTATTTAGCATAAACAGGCTTAATAGATTGCAATTTGGGACTGCAAAGACGCAAGATATTCCATTTTACAGATGTTTATTTAAAGTGACACTGTCTTAAAACAGCTTTATTTCGGTTTTCACCCTTTTTATATTTCACGGAATCGAATTTGACGTTTCAACAGGTGTTCGCCCTCTTCAAAATTTTCTAAAAAAAAAAAACGATTTTGCAACCGTATTGATAAAATTAAATAAGACGTTTTAAGGGCACTGCCTCTTGAAAACATTTTCGAAAATTTTTGAAAAATCGGGATTTGAATTTTAAACAGGTGGCAACCATCTGCAAAATATTTCCAAAATAAAGCTTTCAGAAACCTCTTTCATTGACCAGCTAAAGGTGAAAATGAGTGACTTGCTCATTGTAGAGTTCGGAAATGGAATTAATAATTCGACTCGTCGCTTATTACCCCAAATTATACGATTTGAAGTATTCGGAATATACTTAAAGATTGCCATAAGACAGATGAAGCACTTGCTTTTTATCGATATCGTGTCGCACAGGTAGTATCGTATTTGTTTGAGTAATACTTCATTTAATTTATTAGTAAAAATAAGTTTCAAATTTTAAATATCGTTCGTTTGGTATTCGTGTTGTAAAATTTCCTTGAACTTTTAATTTAAATTAAAATCAAACTTTTTATGCGGGTGGCCACCGTCTTAAAAAATATGCTTTATCTTAATCCAGGTCGTAAGCTATCACTATGCAGAGTTAGCCCACTCACTCGCGCACAAGCTTTCACATTTATAAAATTAGCAGGATTTTATTTACCTTATCGATTAAATTGATTTTAAATTCCTAAACTGGTGGCAACGCTCGTCAAAAATAATTTTGAAATAGAAATAATATAAATATATTGACGCTTACACAATGTGTTAGTGTTTGGCCGAGAGAAGCCGCCGATTGAGCTGGTTTTGTTACCCATATTAAAAGATATATGTTATATAACTGGTTGAACAGGTGGCAACCGCCTTTAAAAATATTTTCGAAATAAAACTTTCTTCAACGTCTATCACTTGCCACTGATATCAAAATGTTTCATTTAACTGGATAATTAAAGTGACTTTGAATTACTAACAGGTGGCGGACCCACTTCGAAAATATGTTCGAAACACAGCTCTTTTATATTCCTCCTGTTTGATACATACATACATATACATTAAATTTTTAGTTTAACTTATTAATAAAATTTGTTTTAACTTTTTGCAAAGGTGGCAGCTAGAGTGTTCGATTATTTGTCTTTTTTCGAAAACCGGCAAACATTTTCGTTCGGCTTTCCTTTAATTTGTTTAAGTAATTTCCTGAAGTGAAAAATTGGCCAGTATTCAGATAACAAATTAATATAAATGTTCTATTACCATTTTTAATAAAATAAAAGTTTAGACTGTTATATAAATAAACTAGGTGAAAATCCGGTTTACTCGGAAACCAAGATTTCGAAAAAACCACAAAAAAAAACGGTTAAACCTGTTTGGCAAACCCGAGTCAGTCACCCTAATGCAACCGCTAAAAGAATATATGTAGATATTTGAATAACACCCACATTGTTCTTATATTTTATTTAACTTATTAATTATTTGATTTTAACATTTGAAAAAGGTGGCAACACTATTCAAAAATATACTACGTGTTAATTCAGGTTATAACCGATCTGTATGCCAAATTTTATTGAAATAGATTCAGACGTTTTTACCTATATTACAACGCTTTTATCAACTTGCAATGTTGTGTTCCAGAAACTTTCAATGTTGTGGATCCAGAAACTTTCAATGTTGTGTGTCCGACACCAAAGCAAAGCTTTGAAAAGCTCCTATAAAAAAGCATAGTGAATAGGGCGAGGTAGATGACATCTAGNGTATGTACATACATATGTAAATGCAGTGACTATTGTCAACTAAATCGAATGCTTTGTAAGTGAAGTGACTTGTGGACCACTTGAGGTATAGGTGGACCAGTTGGTAACCACTTTCCGGGAACCAGTTGGGAATCAGTTTGGGACTAGTCCGAATTTGCTTACCTACGGACCAGTTGGGGAACAGTTGGTCTTTTTAAGCTCCAGTGGCCATTTTAAAGGGTAATTCTTGGGCTCCTGCACTGCCGCTCGGGG
>NW_016198788.1:0-2687 GCF_001687245.7 Rhagoletis zephyria | reverse complement strand
TCTCCGTATCCGGAAACGTACAGAAAACGACTACAATATTCGTTCCTTTCGCAACCGGAAAACGTTCGAAATTGATCATTTGACTTGAAACCGATAATTTTATTTTGTTTGTACAAGCTGAACATTTGAAAGCATCTACCTATAGGATACGTAGTCGGCAATGACTGAGCGTGCAGGGTAGCGTGCTAGTACTTCTCAGGTTTCTCAAGGTGCTTTGTTCGAATGCCGTCAGGCGTCTCCTTAATATTTTTTTTCGAACTATGAAAAAGCATCTATGAAGTGCAGAAAAATTTCTAAAAATCGGCAAAAATGTATCCGTTTTACAACCATTTTTGGTATTTTTCTGTGCATACATACGTTTCTGCCGCACACTGAGAAAACGGATCGAAAATGGAATCGGTAAGCGGACAAAAAATCCGCGTTTCATCCACTTTTTTTCCTTTTTCAGATCCGTTTTCGAATATTTTGCTGGCTGGGTAGCTTAAGTTGTAATTCTACTTGAGTACCTTTTTTTTATATAAAATTTGAAAATTTCTAAATCGATTTATAATTACACTGTGTAACGGTAAAAATTAACTTTCCTAGTGACCCTGTACAGGTCGTAGCTGTGGTCGAATAATGCACAAAATAATAAATTCCCCAAGACCATTGTATTTGTATTGAAACTACTTGTCGAAACTTCTTTTTTTTGGGGATTTTTTGCTTGGACAGAACATATCCCACAATGAATTATAGGAAATTTGACCGAATTTCTGCTTAAAAGTCCACTTTTGCGTAAGTTGTAATTCGTTTCTTTTTTGTTGTTTTTTTATGAAAAAATTTTAACACTATGAAAAACTTCGAACAAAGTTAAGTGCAATAAAAGACGGTTTTTTTGAAGTTTTCTCGAAATCTAGGAGGCGTGTTGGCCAAACTGACTTCAAATTCGGATTCTGCGGGTCGAAATACATAACCATAAGTAGGTGCGGTCAAATGCACATCACACTAATTTTTTTTTTGTTTGTGCCGGTGTTTATATTCGGTCACTTAAAAATTTCGTGAAGTTTTCTTTGTTGTGTTACACCGTGTCTTTTTAAGCAGAAAATTTTTAAAACACAATTATAATTCACACTAAAAGACAGACCACAGTTACAAGTAGATATGCACTTACAATCGCATCATCATTTTTCGCTTTAACTCCTAGCAGTGGCTCACAAACATCTTTATCGTAGTCGTAAACAGCGACGCAGGTTTGAAAAAGTAGTTGATTTTGCAAGACGGCCCCTTATTTTTTTTATTTGAAAATGAAGAAAAACTCGTTACATGCCAGCAATTTTAAGGAGGGTATAAATTAAATATCTTACCAGCAATTGTTGTGGAAATATATATTAGAAATACAGCCGGTTCAATTATAGTTCTCTTCTCGGATATCGTAGAAACTCTGTCATCATTTGAATATTCTGAAGGTGAGAGTGGTTTTGCACTGCCCTTTTCGTAATGGCCGACAGTCCCGTTTTGTGAAGGTAATGGTGCCTGCTCCTCCGTTCCAACCATTTTCGATTTTAATTGTTTTCACTGAGTAGTTGACTTTGAGTTTTTAGAATTTCTAATTACGAGTATTATTATCTGTATATTTTTTGGATTGTGGCGGACAAACACTTTTGCTAACGGTAAAAATTATTTTTCACAAATCTGTTCAGTTTCGCATCGTCAGTGCTACTAAATCGCTTTTAACGTCTTCTCTGTTAATATATGTATGTATGTACATAGATATGTACGCCTGCCGTAGACTTTTAAGCACTTCTCTGTTCAAACATAGTTCAGATGAGATAAGGATATTGCAGTACTACTTAACTTTCAGTCACTGCGTTCTCCTTCGAACGTACTACACAAACAAATCAAGGGGTTGACTCACTTGCAACAGGTACTTTTTAGAGCTTTGCAGTTCTGTAGCATTCGATTGCCAAATAATCTCATTTACAAATACTTATTTTAAATATGTAGAACTGCATGTAAGTGTTTGTGTGCGTGTGTATGAGTTAGATATTTCCGTTAATAATCGTATGCCACCTCTGTGTGCCAGTTCTTATTTTATAAGTATTTATTTGAGAGAAGTCAGTTAGATATTTGTCTGTGGGACGAACGACATATCGCCACAAATGCATTTTAGCACACAAATTAAATGTTGAACGAATAATATATTTGTATAAAAATTGCATTTCTCTGTGGACTGTTAACATATTTAAATTAAACCAATCGAACTACTATTTTGCGCTTCACCATATCTTACCAATTTAAAAGTGCCCCCAGCATTTTCCTGTTTTTGTACGAATCGAAAATCATGAATTTTTTCCATCATTTTCTATACGAAAATTCCAAATTTTCGATTCGTAAACAAGAATACGCCTCAATGTATTTAGAATTCAACGAAAAAGAAGATTTTTGAAGTGAAACTTCTTTAGCGGCGGTTGGTTGGTTGGGAGTGAATTGGCAAATTCAACGGAAATTTCACACGGAAATGATGCGACGGAAATGGTGCAACGGAAATGTTGGGGCTGAAAGAAGCGCTTCTTATGATTATGTATATGGTATTAATTTAACAAAAATTTAATAATAAAAGGTTAAAGAATAACACTTAGACCAATACAAGAATGAAACTAAGGTGACTACGTACATAGATAAAGAAAAGGATAAAGGCAAAGGTAAAA
>NW_016198787.1:0-2688 GCF_001687245.7 Rhagoletis zephyria | reverse complement strand
TATCGAAATTTCAAGGTTATATGAGTTTATGTAGTTATCACTGCTTATCCAATTTTATCGTTTCACCAGAATTTAGCAAGTTATCGAAATTAGTCGATAGCTTTCGGGGTTATCAATAGAGTTATACCGATGCATACATTTTTGAACTATCGAAACTTATAGAGCTCTCGAAACAAAAAGTTATAGAAATTAGTCGAGTTATCGTATTTTACGGTTTTTGAAATTCATTGAATTATCGACATGTAGCAATTTATCGAAATTTTCCGTAAGTAATTTTGTACCTTATAAGTTAAACGACGTGCTAAGTTAGAAAAGATCTCCAAGGATCCAAAAAAAAAACTAGAAAAACAATAAAACTGTTAACAGTAAAGATAACTTCTATTTATGTAGAAAAGGGCAAAGTATACTAAGTTCAAAGTTTTGATTTTTACCGATTTCACCAAAAGGAGAATGTTATCAATTCGTAGGATTTTTTTTTTTTTTTTGTTATGTATGTTACCGCATAACTTTGGACCACGTCAACCCATTTCTGTAATTCTTTTTTTAAAGGACAGGTATTACCTCACATGTGGTCCTACTGATATGGTTTAAATCTGATGATTGGATCATGAAGAAATTAACGATAATCTTAAATTTTTATATGAGAATTGAAGTCGGTTTTCTTTTCTTTGCTTAAAAATTACTTGTTTAGATCAGAAGTTAAACAAATAAAAATCAGTGAAAAATTTACGTTTGGTCCTTGTATTAGTTTTTTTTTTTTAACTTTATTGCATGTTTTCCAGCTTTCTTCGGATTTGAGTAGTGCAAACCGCCGAGTGTACTTTTTCGAAGCTGAAGTAAAAGCGTCGATCTCTCCATTAAGGGGTTTCTCTTAAATTGGAAAAAGTTTCGAAAACTTCAAAAAACTCAAAACTTTTATAGAGTGGTCAAGATTTGCATGAAATCGTTTATTCGATATTCGGAAAATCAGGATTTCAAAAAAAAAACGTCTACAGATATCAAAAAAGAAAACCGGTGAAACCCGGTTTGGAAAATCCCCGAGTCAATCACCCTAATAAGTACACACATTGTGATTGTTTTTGTTACTCTTGTTGCCATTATTGCTGCTCGCTGCTCGTTGCCGATGGTTGCAACGAATGTGCGAAAACCGCCCCCGGTGCAAGTTGTTTATGCGCATCGTTTAGTCGAATTTACTTTAGCTGGTAGCTATTTGGGTGGGCGAAATGTGATTGTCGCAATGACTCAAGGCGACTACACTTGAGCAAGCTTTTCCCCGTTCATATTATACAAATGTACGTGTGTATGTATGTATGTATATGCAAGTGGGTATATTTGTTTACTTAAGTGCCTTATTGCCCATTCGCTCAAGCTAAAGCTGCTCGGTCTTAAACTGTTCAAATGTTCGCATTGTGTGTTCTTTGCCTTGAAGACGCCGGATACTTTGCTATTTGCTCAATGCCGCCCTGCTCTCCCCTTTTCTGTTCGAATAGTTACAATTGGGAAGAACGCATCTTGATTTTTAGCCGCTTATAGCATGCATACATACATACGTAAATACCTAGGATTGTTTGTATGTTTGTATGTTTGCATGTGTGTATATGCATACATACGCACATTCAGTGCCTAATGTTGTGGGAAATTGCATTAATTATTCTATTAGCAGTATNGCACACTCAGTGCCTAATGTTGTGGGAAATTGCATTAATTATTCTATTAGCAGTATAATTCGTTCTTAATTGTATGATAAAGTTTATTGCCTTGAGTTGGACGACGGGCGTTGAAGCTATCACCGCACGCACGTGCGTACTTACATATGAAGCAGGAGTCAAATGAAAGGATATTTAGCGTGGCTTTTATGTAGTGGTCGTTTATTTGAGTTTATTGCGCAATTCTGTTTGCTTAACTGAGCACCATTTGATGAGTGCTTTGATTCAATGAAATGATAGACATTATTATTATGTTTTTATTTCACAGGCGACTAATTAATTGGTATCTACAGCAATGTGAATGTGTCGTAATCGAATTGTAGATTATTGATAGCTGTGATATAAAAAAGTATGGGTTTTAACTGGACCCATTCTTTTGCCGTAGTATGGGTTTTGCCCCAAACCGACAAACGGTTGCACAGTGGTTCGGATAGCAGATCTAGCTGGACGAAAGTCAAAATTTTTTTGTTTTTAAAATACTTAATGGTACTTGGAATACATTCCTGACAATACATTCAAATAGAAATTGCATTTATTAAAGCATTAACATATGAAAACAAAAAAAAAAAAGGTAAGTCAACGCCGCCTATTTGAGAACTCAATTTTAAAAGCTGAAATTTAACTTAAAAGATTGCTAATTGCACTCACAAATATTTGCATAATTGCAAATTGACTTTATAAACAAAAAATTACACTTATTCCGCTATAGATTCAGAGGTCTTAACGCAATTTATGTCCACATTGGTATAAGCAAATTTATTCTGAAAAATCGTCGTTTTGATTAATTAAAAAAATAAATTAAAGAGTAGTAAAAGTAAAGGCCGCCGAAGGCCGTTATAGAACCACTTGCATATTATTCTTTACACCTTCGCAAATGCATAGGGTAAGTTCGATAACCAAGTCTAACCAATTGGCTTAGATATTTACGTTTTAGTGACGGTATGTGAAATCTCAAAATTCAAAAGTAATTATTAACAGGAAT
>NW_016198786.1:2528-2688 GCF_001687245.7 Rhagoletis zephyria | reverse complement strand
GTGTCGGTTGGGCGGGAATGGAGGGTAAAAAGCCGTTGGGATTAATTTAAAAAAAAAATTAAAAAAAAAGCGAGATTCTTCAACATCTCGCTCATCTGCGCCCATGCCCCGACAGAAGAGAAGGATGAGGCATCCAAGGATCTCTTCTATGAGCGCTTGG
>NW_016198786.1:1549-2428 GCF_001687245.7 Rhagoletis zephyria | reverse complement strand
GGGGCCCGAAACATGGTAGTATGCAGTACTAGGTTCAAGCATAAAAAGATCCATCAAGCTACGTGGCTGTCTCCGGAGCGAAAAACAAGAAACCAAATCGATCGTGTTGTGATAGACTGAAGGCACGCTTCCAGTGTTTTAAACGTACGTCCACTCCGAGGCCCAAACATCGACTCGGACCACTATCTTGTTGCAGCCAAGATACGCACCCGCCTCTGTGCAGCAAAAAATGTGCGCACATATGCGAGAAGTAGTTGGATTTCAGCGAGCCCGAAAGAACAACTGGGACGATGAGGATTGTCAGGAACCTGCAGAGAAAAAAGATGCCGCCTAGAGGGCCACGCTGCGATCGGGCGCAAAGCGCGCTATGTGGGACCACTATAGGGATCTGAAGAGCGAAACGAGACGTATTTGCCGCAATAAGAAGAGATAGGCCGAAATACGTGAGTGCGAAGAGCTTGAAATGCTGGCCGACAGGAGGAATGCCCGAAAATTTTACCAGAGAGTTAGGCGACTTACGGAAGGTTTAAAGACCGGGGCGTACTCCTGTAAGAACAATAATGGCGACCTAGTAACTGATGTCCAATACGTTCTTAAATTATGAAGGGAACACTTTTCCGCCCTACTAAATGGTAGCAGCACGGAAAGTTGTGGAGAAGAAGAACCCGAGCCCGCAGTCGATGATGACGGAGTCGACGTTCCACCGCCTGACTATGACGAGGTACGAATATCGATTACGCTGCTGAAGAACAACAAAGTTGCTGGACTTGACAGCCTGCGAGCTGAGCTATTCAAGTACGATGGCGGGGAGTTGATAAAGTGCATGCATCGACTCTTATGCAGAATATGGTCAGATGAACGCATGCCCGACGACTGGAA
>NW_016198786.1:1220-1493 GCF_001687245.7 Rhagoletis zephyria | reverse complement strand
AAAGGTGACCCCGCCATTCGCGCCAACTACCGCGGGATCAGCCTTCTAAGCATAGCTTACAAGGTCTTATGGAGCGTATTGTGGGAAAGGCTGAAGCAATGAACTGATTGGGCTTTAACAGCGTGGCTGTAGACCTGGCAAATCCACCATAGACCAGGTACTCACAATACGCCAAACCTTGGGAAAGACCCGCGAGAAAAGGATCGACACTCACCACCTATTTGTCGACTTTAAAGCCGTTTCTGACAAAACTCAAAAAGGAGTTGTCTATAA
>NW_016198786.1:0-1087 GCF_001687245.7 Rhagoletis zephyria | reverse complement strand
GTGACTTCTTTAATCTGATGTTGGAGAAGATAATAAGAGCTGCAGAACTGAACCGCTCAGGAACAATTTACTACAAGAGCGTGCAATTGCTGGCTTATGCCGATGACATCGACATCATCGGTAACAAAAACCGCGAGGTCTGTTCTGTCTGTTCTGCCTTCTCCAAGTTGGATAAGGAAGCAAAGCGAATGGGTCCGGTGGTAAATGAGGACAAGACGAAGTATCTCCTGTCATCAAACAAACAGTCAGCACATTCGCGCCTTGGCACCCACGTCACTGGTGACAGTTGCAATTTCGAGAAAGTAGAGAATTTCGTTTACTTGGGAACCAGCATTAAAACCGATAATAATGGCAGCATGAAAATCCAACGCAGAATCACTCGTGCCAACAGGTACTCCTTTGGACTGAGTAGGCAATTAAGGAATAAAGTCCTCTCTCGACGTACGAAAACCATGCTCTATAAGTCACTCATCATGCCGTGGGGGTATATGTGGCAAGTGACAGGTAATAAATAAAGTCAATTGACATTATTACCTTTTCAAAAGCGAAATAAAGTCAACAAAAATTTGGAAATAAAGTCATTGACGCTATTTCCTCATTCAAATGGAAATAGCGTCAACAATGCTTAAAGTATGTCGATTCATAGCAAACAATGTTGTTCTTACAATAAACATTGCCCCGTAAGTGATGTTTTTTAATAGATGAGAAAGGTTATTGCCAAACCCTCAGTGTTGTGATATTAATCCACCAATTGATTTTATTAAAAAAAATTAAATTACGAATATGTAAAAACACGATGCGAAAAAGTAAACGCCTGCGCCCAGCTGGAATACGAGAAATATTTGAAGAAAGAGTGTAGAAATGATCCATAACTTGCAAAACATATTTCGTTTCCACAAAAACAAAGCGAACACTATTAAATTGAAGTAACAGTTGATGTCCAAAAACCCCGGAGGAACACTGAAAGGATTCTTTGTTTTAAATTAGCATATTCTGAACGAATTCGGAATGTATAAGGTGGAAAAGAAACCAACTTTTCTATAGGGAAACAATTATAGAAAAAGAATTTTCTTACACTGTATTCATG
>NW_016198785.1:0-2688 GCF_001687245.7 Rhagoletis zephyria | reverse complement strand
TTCTAAATTAATACCACATGAATGACATTCATTCTTACTATTATTTTAATTATTTTACTAAACGCACACAAATTTCACCAAAACACATGCAAACGCATTTCACTTACTTAAACCCCTTTCGAACGCCTAAAAGCTGGCAACAAATTCCCAACCAACCACCTGACATCTTCCTCTTCTGTATACTCAAATCTGACCACTAATTAAAAATTTTTCTTTAGAGAAATGTCAATTTGATAGCAGATAATTTGAATAACTTTCCAAGTGAGCGTTGGAAAAACCACAAAGTAAATAGAGAATTCATGAAAAGTGGTATTTGAGATGGGAATTCGTAAACAGAGCAAGTCAAGGCAAGTCATGCAGGCAAGCAGGGATGCAGGTGGACAGCGTATTATTGTTTGGTAGCCAACAAGGAACGTTATAATTAAATTCTTTTGAAATATTTAAAATAATAAAACTAGAGCAAATCGAGAGAGTAGAGGAAGAGAGAAAACGAAATAAATGTGGTATGAAAAAATATTGGCCTAGCAAGTCGCATAGCCTAAATGTAGGCAAAGTAGTAAGCAACTACGGACAATGAAAGGTATTTCGTCCGAAAATTCGTGCACACAAATATTATAAATAATTTATAATGGGACAAACGAACTCGAGCGTACAAGCAATTTTACTACGTCTTTGCTCTCTATCACTCTCCCCCGGGAGGTGAGTGAAGGAGGTTGAGGCAGGCAGGAAAATAACTAACAACTTAGCAAACGAAGGAGTAAACTGTCGCTGTAAATGTGCTTAAGTATGTGTGTAGTGTTACTACTTTGTGACGCCAGTGAGTGTTTAGGAGTTGGGGGGTGGTGCATTGGGGTTTGAGTTTCGAGCGCTGTGAGTGTTTTGTATAGGTCGCTTGCTTGTCAACTGATAACCCAATTTTATGTTTGGGGAATTGAGACATGAAATTGACTTTTCCAGTTTTGGAAGAAGACCACAAAACTAGAAGTAATAAGTAATAAAAAAGAGCTGTGTACGTACACATATAGATATTACAAAATTTAATAAAGTGAAAAGTTGGAAAAGTAATTATCTGTGTTGCATTTTATAAAACATTAATGCTTAGATAGAAGTGATTTACATATGTTCATAAAAAATATTAAGGGTTAAATGCTTAATACACCATTTATTTAGATTGTAACTAATAAATCACTTGCAATAGTGGTTCAGATTCCTGCTATGAAAAAATATTTAAATTACACAGTTCAGTTGAGTTTTAGTATGTAAACTGTAGCTCAAATTTGATCTATTCTAATGTATGTAGATCAGCAAAGTCACTCCGGAGGCAACAAGGCTTATCTACAGCTTTCTGCGTAACAGAACTGTCGTGGCGGAGTTGTAGACCCTGAGCTCACCGACCTAGTTAATGGTCTCCGTTCAATTTGTCGTGGTATCACAAAGGACAATCTCTTAACGGGTAAAGCGTGTCCCTTGTCTGCGACCTATGAAGATCATAAAAATTAGAATAAAAAACATTAAACTTGGTCCAGCTATTTAGGAGTACATCTCGAACAAAACATTTCTCGAAAATGCTCTTAAGTTCTTTTACAGCTCAAATATAAAATTGTGGGACATAAATCATTGAATTCTGTCCAGTTCTAGTCACTTTAGTGTAGATAAATGGATAGAGAGAAAAATTTAAGAAATACATGTGGGCGACTTAGTGGGCATTTGGTGCTTTTCACACATCACCGCACATCGTTTATTTCGAAGAACTCCAGGAATTCCAGGAAAGCCTTTGGAGGTAAGTCATGTAAGTGCACTTTTTCTGAGCCTCTTTTTCTCATACGTCACCTCGTTACGGCATCATATTCTCGAAGCAGGTGGAATGATGTCTCCTCAGTTAAATCACTGAAACGACAGAATTTGTTCCACCAGTTTCTCAGCTTGTGAAAATTTTCTTCTTAGTGTGCAGTGTGCAGTAAGGATACCCGTATTGATTTTAAGGTTTTGTTTGGCTAGTTAAATTAAAAGCTTGTATTTTTTTTATTGTACCACCTCCTGTAAGCTTTTGGCTTAGCCAAATCCTATTGTGCTACGCCCAAGTTGTTATGTCCTATTTTTTTTCTTTATCTAAGCTCTTCTTTAATTGTGTTTGGCATATTACAAGGAATTTCTCGGAAGCAAATGGAGCTGAGCCGCCGCTATTCTAGCTAGGCCGTCTCCTATTTCATTGCCCTGAATTCTCTTCTGCTCAAGGACTAAGGCGGATTTAAGCTCGAAGGGTGATTGCGCCTTGAGTGCCACGAGTGAAAATACGGCTAAGGATTATAATTATTTCATTTTGGTAACCTCCTACGTAAGTTAATCTCTGCACACTGGTTGAGGGCGCAAATCTGCGCTTGAAAAATACTCGGGAATTCGCCCATAGGCAAGGATAGCCTAATCCTAGTACCATAAATACCCGCTTTCCGGTGTTTCGGAGCTGTCGGTGTACCATTGCATGGTGCNTGTCTTAAATTTATTTTCGAAAACGATTACCTCGTTTATGTCATCGCTGGGAAAAAACGGTAGTGGAAGCTGTAATCCTAACTTCTCTATATCTCTAGATGATAAGACTTTATCTCTGCCACAAACATATCTAGCGAAGATTCCGAAGAGAATCCGCTTGGATATGGCGATGTCCAGTAGCTCGAGTACAAGAACTGTAAC
>NW_016198784.1:0-2688 GCF_001687245.7 Rhagoletis zephyria | reverse complement strand
GCCGACAAATAGATGGCGAGTGTTGATCCTTTTCTCGCAGGTCTTTTCCCAGATCGTATTGTGAATACCTGGTCAATGGTGGATTTTCCAGGCCCATTGATAAGGCTCCCGATAAAACCTTATAACCTATGCTTAGACGGCTGATCCCGCGGTAGTTGGCGTGAATGCCGGGGTCGCCTTTCTTGTGGATTGGACAGAGCAAACTTAAATTCCACTCATCGGGCATGCGTTCATCTGACCATATTCTGCATAGGAGTTGATGCATGGACCTCATCAACGCCTCGCCACAGTTGTTGTTTTTCATCCGCGTTATTGCTATTCCAACCTCGTCATAGTCAGGTGGTGGAGCATCGACTCCGTCATCACCGACTGGGGGCTCGGATTCGTCTTTTCCACAACTTTCAGTGCTGCTACCATTCAGTAGGGTGGAAAAGTGATCCCTCCATAATTTGAGAAGTTCTGGATATAGATAACTAGGTCGCCATTGTTGTTCTTACGGGATTTCGCGCTGCCCTTGAAACCTTCCGTAAATCGCCTAACTCTCTGGTCGGACATTTATCCTGTCGGCCAGCATTTCAAACTCTTGTCACTCACGTAAGAAAATTATCGTTTTGGTTTCTTGTTTTTTACGAACTGGAGACAGCCACGTAGATTGGTGGCTTTTTATGGTTGAACCTAGTACTGCATACTACCCGCCGGCGAAGTCTATCAGCCCTTTGTTTTTTATTTTTCACAGGAACCTGTTTTTACGTGGCGGGTCCCAAAGCCAGCGTTTATGTAGCGAGGCGCTTGCTCTAAGACAGACGCCCGCTTGCAGCCGCACTTACTGCTGAACAGACGCTGCATACTTTAGTGAGCTCTAAAACCGAAAATGTCCATGACCAGGCTTCACTCGGATTTGTTACCGCATCTCGCACATGGGTTACTCACGTTGCCCAAATAAATATATTAATATTCTCTGGTAATGCAGATTAACCGTCCGTGGCGTCGTGGGTTCGAGTCCCACTGCCAGTAGAATTTTGATCCTAATTTTTTTTAATTCAATCAATTATTATTTTTATTTATTTTTTAATGTAAATATAGTTGTTGCGGAATGTTTATTGAAATTTGACCCTAAAAATAATAATTAACTATTAATTAAATAATGTGAAGTAAAATTAAAAAAAAAAAAAAGAAAACAAAATATGTAAACGAAATAAAATAAAGAATAAAAACAAGAAAGCTTTGGCAATAACTCGAACCGAGGATCGAGTACGCAACTCCCACCACTCGGCTACGGTGGGCGCCAAATTCGCTTGCTTTGTTTGCTTTCTATTTGATCCGAAATAATTTTGAAACTAACTGTGGACTTAATCGTTAATTCGGAATCATCTGGGGAATTAACTGCAGTGGATCCGGATCAACGTTGCCGTCCGTCTATCTTTTACGTAATTCATGCAACCTCACATACGCGGTTTTGTACTTTAAACGACGATATGTCTGTACATATATTGCTACAACAATATGAAAATGCAATGTATTCCAGAGGTTAAAGCTACATATGTACGTACATATCATTAAACGTTTTCATTTCCTAGTCATAGTTGCCAATCGTACCAAAAAATATTAAACTTGCAAAGAAGACGTCATTCATTTTTAAACAACGTAAAATACTCGAATAGCAAACGAGTAAAATATATACTACAAAAGTACATTAGTAAACGTAGCTAAGGGTATTAGTTTAAAAGTAATATGCAGCATCCCTGTTCCTTATTTTGCTCATGCGCTCTCATAGGTTGGCATGTGTCAGTTTAAGATAGTTGTCAAAGCGGGCATCCAATGAAAAAAGATTGAAAAACAACATTGATCCAAAATATTAAAACAACTGAAATTAATGTAAGATATTTTATATGTACGACTAACATACAAACAAAGTGGATTTTGAATTTGGGCGTTAAAAATAGGAATGCAGTCATCCTATTATGACAAGGATAATCGTAATTATGGCGATGTGGGCTACGAGTAAGTGTTTTAATTTAATTTAGAATAAGGCACTACATTCGCAAACGAGATTTGGGATTTTGTGTGTGATTTTCATAAACTTTAATTGTTTAGTATCTGTACAAATATTTGTACCTGAATTGAAATCGTTAATACTGAAATGCAAACACATTTCTAAAAGTTATCTTGTTCATAAGATTCCTGAGTCCTGACAAAGGACACTTTTTTTTGGTACCCGCATAAGACATATATGTACACATATCTACATACAAATGTTTGTGCATCCTTTAGAGGTGTCGACACAGTTGCCCTCTTTTTGCTGAAGGTTTGCTACAACCAAAAGTATCTACAGAGCTCCTTCATCTCGGGTATAAGCTACATCTTCAGTAATCTGGGTGGCTATATATCCAAAACATAAATTGCAGCACGGTGGTCGTCAATATTATATTTGCTATATGATACACGACGAGCCTTGTTCCTGCACTATTACCAATACATGTGTTTGTATGTATGTATGTATGTAATACACTACTTGTACGTAAAAAAAAATATAGATGCCTTACTGAAAATTTAATCCTGACAAGCACTTTATGCATTCTGTAAGAAGTCTTGCAAACATTTAGTACATGAGCAATGCGTGCGTGTATGTGTATTGGGGCTGTTCTTATATTTAATTCATTTCAAAGTTTCACTACGCGTCGCTAGTAT
>NW_016198783.1:0-2688 GCF_001687245.7 Rhagoletis zephyria | reverse complement strand
CGAGGCGTTCAGTAAAAATAGGATCCTTCCACTCCTTTCTTGATGGAAACATCGTGCCGAAGTTTTTCTCGAAGAGAAGCGAAGGACAAATGTAGTCAGTTTTTTCGCGAATGCTCGGGTCTTTGAAAGAATACAGGATACGTCCATGCCCGTACGTACGTTCTTTCCACAATCCAAGTTCCCTCAACATGAGCGCACTCTGTGAAGCACTTTCCTTGATAAAGAGATCAATCGGTGGCAGATGACAGATGACATTCAATGCTTCCGTTGGATATGATCTGATCGCCCCAGTAATCGCAATGCAGGCGTACCTTTGTACCCTGCCTAGCATTGTGCGTATGTAGTTGATCTCTGCGGCTTTCCACCAAACCAGCGAACCGTATGCAATAATTGGGCGCACCGCCTTGTATATCCATAAGATAAGATCAGGTCGTAGGCCCCACCTCTTACCCAGCATTTTCTTGCAGGAATACAGAGCACCATAGGCCTTTTTTACTCGGTGCTCTGTATTCATTTTCCAGTTTAATTTCAGTGTGTAATATATATATTGGACCGTCTTGGATTGATTAAATAAATGAAATATTGCAATGTGGGTATCAAACTAAAGAGTTTTAAGAAGACTTACAATCGAAAATATGTTTGAGGTACGATATGGGTGCCAAACGAAAGGTATGTGAAAAATCTTGATTTGGAAATACTTTTGTAGGAATTATCTAAAAGTAAAGACTGAAAATATTGAAATGAAATGAAGTATTACATAACTAGTTCCAAACGAAAAGTGTTAGGGAAAGCTTTACTAGGGAATTTTTCTAAATCTTTCCACTTATCCAAAATCCGAATGGTTTAAATAAATATAGAATTTGCAACATCTTATCAAAGCGATCATATTTGGGCGATTAACAATGGTGTCGTAAGTGTCGTATTGTTGTATGTCGTAAACTTTAAAAGCTTAAATAAATNAGTTCCAAACGAAAAGTGTTAGTGAAAGCTTTACTAGGGAATTTTTCTAAATCTTTCCACTTATCCAAAATCCGAATGGTTTAAATAAATATAGAATTTGCAACATCTTATCAAAGCGATCATATTTGGGCGATTAACAATGGTGTCGTAAGTGTCGTATTGTTGTATGTCGTAAACTTTAAAAGCTTAAATAAATGTTTAGAGAACTTGAAGCGTCAACCAACTATTTTTTAGCACTACAAAATATCATAATATGACTTTGATGGTACTTTGCGAACTCCCTTAATATATTTCTTAGGCGTTTAAAGTTTACGACGTACAACCATACGACACTTACGACACCATTGAGAATACCCTAATTATCATTGAAGAGCTGGTACACAAATTACTTAATGTAAAAAATTAATAAAGAAATAATTTTTAAACAAAAAACACACCGACTCAAATTCTCATATGAAAATTTAATAGTACCATTAATTTTTTCATGATCCAATGATCGGCTATAACCAAATTAGTATGGGATCACCTGGAAATCGGTTGACGTGGTCCAAAGTTATGCAGTAACATACATAATAAAACAATGTTCCGACGAATTGTTAACCTTCTCCTTTTTTTAAAGTCGGCTAAAAATTACTGAAACAAATAACAAAATGATAAAAAAGTAACGAAAACAAAAAACCATCGAATGAAAGCTGTTTAAAAAATACTTAATGAAAACTTAAAATTTTGACACCATTCCCTAGCATTATAAATCAGTTAACTTTTAATCGTAATCAATTTCGTTTGGGGTCGCCATAGCCTACTACGTATATTGCGAGTAAAGAAATTTTGAATAACATGAGATAATCAGCCGTATCGCCAACTCCATGTGAATAAATCTTTCCCATAGTTTGAGGGGCAAAACAAAAACCAATTGGGAAAAATTGTTTTTGTTTTGCTTTATAATTTTTGGGAATATTTGTTCACATGGAATTCGTGATAAGGCCGAATATTATTATGATTGTGATTATCATTACTATTCCCGATCAAGGATTCCCAAATTAAAGCGAAAGCAGAAGGTCACTTACGATCGCATTATGCAAATGTTAAGATAATAAGAGCTGCAGAACTGAACCATGTAGGAACAGATTTACAAGGGCGTGTAATTTCTGGTGTGAGCCGATGACATCGGCATCATCAGTAACAAAAATCGCGAAGTCTCTTCTGCCTTTTCCAAGCTGGATAAGGAATCAAAGCGAATGCGCCTGGTGGTAAACGAGGACAAGAAGAAGTATCTCCTGTCACAAAAAACAGTCCGCGCATTCGCGCCTTGGTACCCACGTCACTGTTGACAGTTATAATTTCGGGAAAGTGGAGAATTTCGTTTACTAGTGTCAAACGAATAGCCGAGTGTATCGTTAGGATGGTATTTGATCCACAAAGATAAATTGTTTTATTAAGTAAAAGTATAAAGTAATATTTCAATAAAAATTTAGACTGACTCTACTCCTCTTATTCTCGACTACTCTCCTCTTATTATCGTTGTCGCTGTTGTACATAGGGTTGCCAAGCGTGACACTAGGGAACCAGCATTATCACCGATAAAAATATCAGCATGGAAAACCCACTCAGAATCACTCTTGCCAAAAAGTGCTACTTTGGACTGAGTAGGCAATTCTGGAGTAAAGTCGTTTCTCGACGTACAAAAACCGCACTCAATAAGTCACTCATCATGCCCGAGCTGTTATA
>NW_016198782.1:0-2688 GCF_001687245.7 Rhagoletis zephyria | reverse complement strand
GTTTGCCCTCAATTACATTTTTACGCTCTAAATATTTTTTATCGGACCTAAAGAGCTGAAATACAGCAACGATCAGCTGTGCTTATTCTTACTTTTATTTCTGTTTATTTGCAGCATACAAGCAGTATAGGAAAAAACAAAAAAATACTTAATACGGGTACTTCATTTTTATAAATAAGTTTTCATCACTGCTGTAAATTATTGTATATGTCTAACGCTTCAGCTAGAAAAATGACCACATTCAAGCCCTCTGATGCCTTTTTGTTGATCGTATAAAACGTGCGTGTACATACATATGTACATACACACATAGTACTAAATATGTAGTATATTCAACCGCCAATGTTGTTCACTTTTATACGAGAAAAAAAGGAAATTTTTGTAAATTCAATTTAGCACAAATGTGTGCGATCGTTTGTCAAGATTTGTGAATATGTCGAGCTTTTTATTGCTTTTTTTTCTTGTTATTGCTATTATTTCGTTAATGCATGTTTGCTGACGTCTCTTTCGCCCTCGAGTTGAGTTTTATGTGCAAGGAAAAATATACATTTAAATATGCATGTACATACATATGTATGTAGAACTTTTCAGAAATTTCAGGAGTTGAGTAGTGTGTCATCAACTGGCCAAAAATATATTTGCACAAGATGAGATTTTTTGAGTTGTAAACAATTAAATAAATACAAAAAACAAATTTGTAAGTGCTCAGTACTGTTTTGTTAGGCCTCAGCCATAAAGGCCTTGAGATGACGAGTCATAGGCCATTTTTTATGGCTGTTGTATGTATTTATGTTAGTAAAATTTCGTCAGTGCTAACAAATCGGAGGCTGTCTATCACAGAGGCTGCCGTCCTATAGGCTATTTCCTTCACTGCGATATAGCTACATCGAAAGCCCAGCAGCGAAAGGCATTTACGAGCCTTGGAGCTCTGACAGAAACTTGCCACTTTGTACAAAACAAGCAGCCTATTTTATGACCAATGAAGGAGGTTGCGAGCAGGCCTGATTGCCTTATCTGCAATCCTTCTACATAGACACCCACGTCATCTCCTTTGTCCATCTTTAAACCCTCGGTATAGATGGCAATGACTAGGTACCACATTTCCTGTCGATAGTCCCAGTCGATAGTCAGTTGGAAATGGTATAAAAATCCTGAATCACAAGTCCCAGAGTGACATAATCACCGCCTTCAATTTACTAAAACTCAGCGAGTGTTGAAACGAACGAAATTAATGAGGTACATAAAACTAAACTCGCCGTTCATCGTGCTTTCACTTTCAAACACACACTTTTCGATAAGCTAGCAGATTTTTTCGGCTCCCCCCATTGCATTTTCTGGTGTTTTAGGTAGCGGCGTACGAATACTTGTATTAAAAAAATTACAGTAAAAGGATTGAAATATTCTACAAAGAATTTTTTTACCGAAAAGATAAGACTTCAAATCTATGTACCTAAAAGAAAAAGTTGTGATTAGATGAAATGCCATTCACTTTGGATTGGACTACTACTTATGAATACTCACGCTTGAGCAACGAAAATAGCTGTTCCACCGTGTTAGAAAAGAGTTAATCATCCCTGTTTTCAAGACGCGGCAATTCCACAAACCACCTGAGCAACGTAACGCAAGCTCTCAGCAATAGCCTCACGGCGTTCAAAAATAATGATCCCCATACAAAAAATGGGTAAACGAGCAATTTTCAAAACTTTTGATTATTTTGTTTTTAATTTTATTTTTCAAGTGGAAAAGGCTGTTTAGAGATTTTTAGGTCGAAATTTTACATGGAGTTTTTTGTTCGAAACCTTCTAGCAAATGTACGTCCTACTGCGCTAAACATTTTGGGGGCTTGTTTGGCTGCTGCCTCCGAACTAGAAAGCGGAAAAGAAAAAAGCGTAGAAAAGCAAAGTAAGTAATAACTATAGCAAAAGAGTCATATGCTTACCACAAACATATGTACATATATACATATGTATGTAAAACCGCAGCAACTGAAATCTGACGCGTATTTGCGTACAAACAATTTTACAGAACGTGGCTGACTTGTTGTAATTACTGTTGTTATAATATGCTTTTTTATTTTTTTTTTTTACCGTTTCTTCACATGTACACACTTATCTATGTATGTACATTTTGTGTGTTTTTTTTTTATTTCAAAGAAACGCAATAAATATTACACGCGGTTCGCATGAGTCATGCAAACCGATGCGATCGACCGCACTGTGAATAAAATAAGCGAAACAAAAGCTACTACAGTGCTGAAAATTACAACCACTATAAAAAAAAAACAACAGCCACAGCTACTACATGTGCGTGCGTTTTAATCGCTTCAATCGTAATACATACATATGTACATTTGTTCATACATCCCATTGAACTTCATACGTACACCTTTTTCAGTACTATTTTGCCCTGCCCCCACCCTTTTGGATTGAGGCAGCTAGCATTTTGTACATAAACTAAAGTTATATACACACATACATATATATAAATATACTGTATGAAAATTTGTTGTAAATGTTTATTAAGTGCTTTCAATTGAAGCAGCAGTTACATATTTACCACAAGCAACAACAAAACACCACTCCACTTACATACATACAAAAATTAATAGCAAAAGCAGTCTACTTGCACGCAACAATTGTGGCTTAAATTTTAGGCTGATGAGTGCAGTGTTAGGCTTGGTGCACATTC
>NW_016198781.1:0-2688 GCF_001687245.7 Rhagoletis zephyria | reverse complement strand
TTGGGACACACTAAACAACAGCCAACTTTTTCTGGTTAATTTTTCTTTCCTTCCCTTTTTGTACTCCTTACTTGCTCACTTTACGGCGTCAATTTAGGCTGCAAAAGCAATTTGCACAAGGTCACCACCACCATCACTAATGTGTATGACTAATCTTAGACAAGCTTGTCCTCCTCCTCCTCCTCCTTCAATCTTCCGCCTTCTCTTCATCTCCGCCCTCTTTCACCCACTTTTGTGTTGTGTTTGTTTCTGTGCTGTCGGCGTCAGTTCAGCCACCACCACCATTATTATTATTTATTCCCTCTACAAGAGAGAAAATCAATATGTAATTTGCATTGAAAGTTATCCCCGCGGAAGAAAGCGGCGGCCGAAACAGAAAATAGTTTACATAATTACAGTTTCATGAGAGGGAGTCAAGTCTTGAGAGTTGAGAGTTTGAATAGAGCTTTGAAAGCCAGTGCCTTGGCCCCCTACCTTCCTTTCTCCCTTTCCCTTTCTCTCTCTGACACTCGTTCCGCTTCGTTATCTCATTCCATAGGGTCCGGCTGTTGTCTGTCCTCAGTTTGGATAGTTGAGTTGAGTTGAGTTTGTTGTTTACCCAGTTCTTTCCCCCGTCTTGCCACTTTTGCTCTCTTCACTCTCTCGGCTTTTGCACAGACTTGATTAATGTCACTCGCACAGACTGGTGCACAAACTGTGCCTGGCGCCCATTATCCGATGACTCTCCAGCTNTAATGTCACTCGCACAGACTGGTGCACAAACTGTGACTGGCGCCCATTATCCGATGACTCTCCAGCTCTGGTTAGAATATTCTGTGCATACGGCTTCTCCTCTGTGTCATTGCCTCCTTTCTCTTTCNATGACTCTCCAGCTCTGGTTAGAATTTTCTGTGCATACGGCTTCTCCTCTGTGTCATTGCCTCTTTTCTTTTTCTCTCTCTTTTCCTTTCTTCCCCTGACTAATTAGAATATATCATTGCGTTATTGGCGCTGCTGCACCAGCACTAGACTGCCTCTTGGGCTGCTGCTGGGGCTCCTAATTTATGATTTAAATCGATTTAATGAATTAAAATAATGGCACTCTGCCTCTCACTTTCTCTTTGTCTGTGCATGTAGCCGCAATTAGTCGACTGGACGAGTGTATGTGCAGTGTAGAAGAGGGNCTCCTAATTTATGATTTAAATCGATTTAATGAATTAAAATAATGGCACTCAGCCTCTCACTGTCTCTTTGTCTGTGCATGTAGCCGCAATTAGTCGACTGGACGAGCGTATGTGCAGTGTAGAAGAGGGAAAAAAGAGTAGAGCCCAAATCGAAGCGATTNAAAAAGAGTAGAGCCCAAATCGAAGCGATTATTTGAGAGTGCCAGTGTTCAGTGTGTAGAACGGAACAGAGAGTACAGTGTCCTCTGGCCAATTAGCTGTGCATACTTTAGCTGTCTGTCCAGTGTGTTCAACATTGGCTCTGTTCTTTTTGTTCATTCACTAATTCTCTGTCCATTACACACATTTTGCTCGGTGAATATGAGGTTCCAGCAAGAACGGTGCACTAACTCAAGTAACTTTGTTAGCAGAGGAGGGCAGGAGAAGGGGAGCAAATGATTGAATTATTAAATGGACTCCTCTTTTTCTCTCTAAATCATTTTCAGCGCTGCTAATGCAAATCTCTGACAGTAAAGTTTGCCTTCTTTCTCTCTACGCTGTTCCCTTCTCAATTTTAATGTTGTCATTGGCACAACTATCGTGGGGTTTGTTAGGACGTTACAACGTTTTCTGTTTCATTACTCGCCCTATTACCCTTCAGGCAATGTTTAAATTTTTAATTTCAATTTTACTGTGAGTGTGCAGTAAATCTCAGTACAGCAGCAGTAGTAAATGAAGTTTTTCCGCTTGCTGTGTTTGCATAAACTCCGAGAACTGAGTTTTGCTCACTACTTCATTACGGCTTCATTTCATTGACTCAAACAAAACATTTTTTAGCTAATGGACATTTGTCGATGCTCAAAACTGATAGCAGCAAGTCCATTTACTGTGTTTAGATAAAACTAAATCAATGGAATTTGTGCTTTTTAGATGATTTTGTATCGATTTACAAAACCAATTTAATTGCAAACCCAAATTATTTTTTACATAAATTTTGTAGAACTAGGTGCACTTAAAAATTACTCTAATTAAAAATGATATCTGAATGTGTTTTAAAAATTTATAATGAAATAAACTTGCAAAATCACATAAAATCATATAAAATAAAAAGAAGAGTGAATCACACACATGCACTTGACCACAATTACGGTGATTGCAAGAATTTATCGTAGTAGTTTGTCCACGTCCTTGATCACTATCTCTGCTTATCTTTGTTGTTTCAAAGTGAAGTGTCTTTTCATCCCTTCAAATGTGTCTCTAATTGTTTGTTCATTTAGGCAGGACAACTGGTCACAAACACCACTTTTCCACATTGGAAGTTCTTCATCTTGCTAGTTCAGCTTATCAGCTAATGATTTGCAGTTGAGTTATTTTTTTAGTTTTTACATTTGAACTTAACTGCTTCTTTTCCTTCCTAATTAATGTAACGGCTACAAAAAACACTGGCAGTAATGCTTCAAATTGGAACTTTTTAGTAGTTTTCCTAATGAATCGTGGGCGACCATTTTTCAGTGAACCCCATTTGTCTGCCAAAGTCTTCCACCAC
>NW_016198780.1:0-2688 GCF_001687245.7 Rhagoletis zephyria | reverse complement strand
CGGAGGACGAAGATGGTGGCGAGTACGACTCGGAGTGCTCGGAAGAAGAAGAAGATGAGGGTGATGAGGCGGCCAGCAGCAGCGAGGCTCGCCAGAAGAGCGCCGAGGAGATGATGAAGATGATCAAGGCGCTCACCGGGGCCTCTGCTCACTAGGAGGCTTGGCGCTTGCTCGGTCCTTTTCAGCAGCATTGTTTCCAGTGAAATGCCGGTGTGTGCATTAAGCTCTGTGGCACGCAGCACTCTCTTTCGGCGCACTTTGCACTTTGCGGCCACTTTCAGCTAGTGTCCATTAAAATGATTATTATTATTTCTGTCCTAGCTTCTCGATAGCTCGCTCGCTTTTCTGACTAATTGCCGCTAATTGACACGTTGCGTCCATTTGTTCATTTTGGTATTGCCATTCCATTTGCATCAAGTGCCACAGCGTCACACTCTTCTTCTTCTTGTTGGTGTTTCGTCAACTTTTTGTTTCTCGCTTTTCCAGCTTGATGTGCACCTTTATTATTTGTTGCATTTCGTCTTTTATTTCTTTCTTTCGTTCGTCTTTGTTTGCTTTTTTGACTTCGTAACTTTGCTGCTGCTGCTGCTGCAGACTGTCTTTCAGTGTGCGCGGCTAATTTGGTGATTAGTCGCCGGTGATAGTGTTAACTAAACTAATGCAGGCGATCAGCAGCCACCTCTACAGACTTTTCCTCCTGTGCTGTTGATTTCATTCTTTTTCAAGCGACTGTCTGTGGTGAGAAGTGCCAAGTCCTCTCTTTTTCTCGCTGGTACTCTCTTCTCATCTGATGGCGTGATTTATATTTCTTATTTTCACTACTTTCTGATTTTCTTTGTCGCTGCCTCTTTCAGTTGATAATAAGCACTTGTTGTCTTTTCTTTCCTTTGCACACTGTACGACGATACCCCACCACCACCACGGTACGGTACAGTTATTATGCACACGTTCTTTTAGGTATTACTTCACCACAACCGTATTACCACCGCACCACACTGCTGCTGCTGCTGACATAAGTGGGGAAACTGTGTATGTGTGGTGTGTGTGCTTGAGAGTGAAGCGTTTGACTTTGCAGCTAAAGCTAAATATAAACTCCACGCTGAACACGCTACCAGGTCAGTAGAAGAGGGAGAGAGAGAGAAGCTTACACAACTGAAAGAGAGAAGTCAACAGCGAGGAGATAGAGCTTGGCGGCGGACTTAAACTTGACCACCACCACCACCAGCACTTGCGAAGCTATATGAGCAGTTTGAGTCTCTGGCGACGATCAGTTAACAGGCGAGCGGCAAAACACAGCATCGCACATTGCTGCTGCTGCTGCTGTTGATGCGCCGATGATGCGCCGAGAAGGGCGAGGGCACCGCAGCAGCAGCAGCAGCATTTGTCCTTAATTTCTGCACTACCTCTCATACACTCGAAGAGAGTGCAGAGATTTGCTCATCATTCTCGCGAGCACTCACTCTTTTGAAGCTATAAGTTATGCGCGCAGGTACTTCTCTCTCTATTTTTATGACGACAGAAAGACTCTAACCACACAACTGACTAGTTGAGCTAATTGAGCTGTGTGGTCGTCAACAGAGACACATTGAGGACACTTTTACTGCGCCCCGGCTAGCCCTGTGTCTAGCCAAGGTGTGGTGCCCAAAGTGACAAGTTCCGTCAGCGATAAGTCAGAAGAATACTTTTAGGAATGATGGCTTTTATTAGTTTTTTCTTCGAGTTAAAGTAGTTAGAGTGTAGTAATAAGAGAATAACACAAGGGGGAGAAAACTCTATGATGAGAGAAGGTGAGTGTGAGTTCATTACTTTTAGAAGGTGTTTGTGAAACGGTGTTTAGAAACTGTGTGAGTGGAAGAATTTGGCAATTCCAAAACAGNGGTGAGTGTGAGTTCATTACTTTTAGAAGGTGTTTGTGAAACGGTGTTTAGAAACTGTGTGAGTGGAAGAATTTGGCAATTCCAAAACAGTAGAATATAGGGAGTGAGTGAAGAAGTGAAAAAAGTGCAAACTCTTGAAGTATTGTGTGTGGTGTGAAGATGCCTTGGAACAGAACATATCGGTACTGATTGATTTGGATGGCGAATGAAGGCGAGATAAGGTGTGTGTGTGTATGTGTGTACTTGTTTCAAATTGCTAGTGTCTGTGTCTGTGTTGATTACCTAGTGCAAATGCAATCGTTTGTGCTCCTCACTTCTCTTTCACCTCGTTAAAATCCGATTCATGTACTGATCTCATGCAAACATGCTAGAACGTGTCTTGCTAAAACCTCCCTTTCTCCTTTCTCCTCTAGTTCATGCCGCCGCCCTGTCCGGGCGGCATGTGGCGGAAGAGCTTGGGCGAGGCGGCCTCCTGCTGCAGCTGGTAGGCGAGCGGGTGGATCTTGAAGCCGTAGAGGCGGGGCACGAACTGATTGGTGGGACGCTTCGGACGCAGCTCCGGGTGCACCATGAAGAGCATGTGCGGGAAGCCGGTGCCGAAGTAGGCGCCGTCGGTGTGGTGGAAGCGACTGGACTTGGGATTGTAGACGTCCATGCACTTCGGACAGTACAGCTTCACCATGTACTCCCCGGGAATGTCGGAGAGGCCGATGGGCAGCAGCGTCTGGTTGTCGCAGAAGTGCCGCGGGCAGTAGCCGAAGTCGCCATTTTGGTACTTCTCGATCATCTGCGCGATGCCGCGGTTGGTGAG
>NW_016198779.1:0-2688 GCF_001687245.7 Rhagoletis zephyria | reverse complement strand
ACATTAGCAAGAAAATCACTGCAAGTTTTGCGTTGGTTTGAAAAAAGTACCAATTTTCACTCGAAAAAGGAAAGGAATAAATTATTTAGAAAAATAATTATGTATGTCTGCATTTAAGATGGAAATCTTTGATTCACGATTTTGAAGTCGATTGCATTGTGTAATGCCTTAATGCCTTTTAAGGCCAGTATGCAGTTCTAAAGAAAAGTAAAAACTCTATATATAAAATGACATACAAGAAATGGCTAAGAAATTTTCTTGAGTAAAATTTGCTTAAGGCAGTACGCAGTTTTTAAGAACTTCGCTACGATTTCTGCTACGTTTTTCTAAAAATTTATTGTGAAAAAGTAGCACAAGGCAACCCATGTTTGCAACAGCAATACATATACTATACCCGTTCCATTATTTCTTGAGGAAAGAGTGAGGCAACCGAAGTGAAGTGAAGTATCAGATGTCAAAATTCCTTGGACAAAATCACGAACTAATAGAATTTTTTTTTGCCGTTTTCTTGCGAGCTGTATACTGTTATGTTATTTTCAAAAAAATCGATTTTTATTTAAAACTGATACTCTTTCTGCACTTTGCACTAAAAATTTATTGTAAACAAAATNAAATTTATTGTGAAAAAGTAGCACAAGGCAACCCATGTTTGCAACAGCAATACATATACTATACCCGTTCCATTATTTCTTGAGGAAAGAGTGAGGCAACCGAAGTGAAGTGAAGTATCAGATGTCAAAATTCCTTGGACAAAATCACGAACTAATAGAATTTTTTTTTGCCGTTTTCTTGCGAGCTGTATACTGTTATGTTATTTTCAAAAAAATCGATTTTTATTTAAAACTGATACTCTTTCTGCACTTTGCACTAAAAATTTATTGTAAACAAAATCAACAACCACATGATCAAGTGAGTTGCAGCGGAATAACTGCGCTTGATTGTGTTGGCTTAACAAATGAGAAAGTGGAAAAAAGCAAGAATAATTTACAAGGCAATCTTAGCACAGTACGTAGGCAACTGGCTAAGTCAGTGGGATCGTCGGTTCGAATCCTACTGAAAGAAGTGTGATGAGGAAATGTGGTGATTTCTGAAATTGCTATCCCTTCTACCATTTTTTCACATTATTGTTGCTTTTCCACAATAAGTTTTTCATTAAAAACGGCCTCAAGCTCATTAAAAATTGTTGAATGTAAACAAGTACAAATTAAAAAAAAAAACTGGCGAGAACGAAAAATTACACTGGCCCCTAACCAAATTTGACAAGTGATGACAAGGGAAGCAACAAAAACGAAAATGAGAATAGCTCCTTAAACCTAAGAATACATATAATTATCTTTCAATTTTCAAAAAAAAATAAAAAATAAATAAAAATGAATTCGTCAAGAATTGTAAGCTGTAGACCTTTTTCAATAGGAAATTTCGCATTTATACCACTGTGCGTAAGTATATAAAGTTTTTTAACGAGCTCGCCAAGAGACTGGTGTCTGCATCTCTTCGTTGCTCCCTTATAGAGAAGCCAGCGGCGTACTTCCTACCAAAAACTACTCAAGGTATCAATTTTTTTATTTAATTTGGTTTTGATGCTTCCTTACGAAATTCGTGCACCGCCTCATGACAATGTAAACAGCGATGCGTCGCTGCATAGTGGTTCAAAATTGGCATTTCTCTGCGGCCTTTTTACTAATAAAATTTGCATGAGAACAGTAGAGCCCGATTATTTAAGTTTTGTCCGTGTGTATTAAATTTTTTAGTGCAAAGTTCAGAAAAGGTAGCAATTTTGAAGAAAATCGATTCTGCTATTAAAGTTATTTTAAAAATTCCCCACTCTTTTAACTTAGCAGCTGAACGGAAAAAAATCTCATTCTTAAATCGCGCCATTATGCAACAGCAATCCAATCGCCTATAGCTCCTTAAGTACTTGCAAATTAGCACCCATATTGCTTATCGCCCAACATGACTCGCTCCATTTACCATTAAACGTAGTTAACGAGTATTCGAAACCAATTCATTTCTTTCAATTAACGCAATTAGTACTCGCCACAAATGGTTTACACACGATTTGTAAACAGTGTTGCCGTTTTGATCAATTTACTTTAAAAGTGATAGGTGTTTCTTGCAAATTTTCGGAGGATTTTTTCGCTAATTTCACGCGATACTTAAATTTTCCGCGTAGTACAAATTTTCATACACTATAAAGTGAAAATATATTTGTACATATGTATGCAGTGGCAGCTTTTAAAATTTAATTCCAGATATTAAAACGTTTTGCTTAAAGAAAAATGCTTTAAACGAACCATGCATTCATTTTCAATTGGCTTTGCTTCATACATACATATGTATGTAGCTCTGCGCTTGCAATTTTAAAATTAATCCAATACAAAAGAGAAATAGACAAACTGTTGTATTATTATGAAACTGTGATGAAATTGTGGTTTTTTAAGTTTTTTCTAACTTGATACTTCGATACTTAAAAAAAAAATTTGATACGTTTGATCCATTTTTTGTTTTTTACGATACATTTTTTCATGATGTCGCGGCAACACTGTTAGTAAATTTTTTTTTTTCCTTTTGTAAATTTGTTTATATACATACATATGTACACTCGCGAAGCATGTTTTGCGTTACCTCAATGTGTTGAGTATTCGCTTGAAAGGGATGCCGGCTAGCCAAACGCAATAGCGTAACGCC
>NW_016198778.1:0-2688 GCF_001687245.7 Rhagoletis zephyria | reverse complement strand
TTTGACATTGTTATCGTGCAGAACTAAACCAAATCCGGTCCCTGATTTTGTTTTACTTTTAGTTATATTTCTTTTGTTTATTTAATGTTAGATATTTTTTTATAAAAGTCTTGCTAGTTATACAAAAAAGCCATATATTTATGTAAATCCACATTTCAATCTTTGTTCAAAAATTATAAAAATTCAACAAATTTTAAACTTTTATTCATTTATGCAGTTTTACAGCCCATTAAATGTTAGTACAATAAAGTGTATGTTCCGAGTGGCTACAAAATACCTCTGATTTCTGGAATTTTTTTTTTTTTTGTTTTTAATAACAATTTAGTAGAAGACGCTTTTAATAAGTTAGCATAGTAAATGGTTTTTTTTTTTTGTTAGGATGTATCCTTGAATAGCTATAGAAAGAGAGAGAAGATCTACCCTAGTACTCCGTTATACCATCAGGGCCGTAGGTTGGGGCCTTGTAGAAAGCATTCGGCCGTTGATAGGGGCCTTGTAGCACTACTTTGGGCCATTGGTTGGGCCGTTGGTAGGACTGCGATTTTTTTTATATTTTTTTTATTTTAAATTTGTACAAAATGTGCCGGACAATTCTTGATCTTGGAGAAATTGCAACAGAAAGTCGGAAATCTATCGATGTGTAAATCTGCTATTTTTACATGTGTATTTTCATGATTACCTTCTTCANTTATTACTGGGAGTCTCCTGAAGTGAAAAATTCCGATCGAAAAATATTGATTTTCATGAATTCTATAACATTTCTACGAAAAGTTCTTTTTCCCATATAAAATACACAGAAAACTTTAAGCGCATTGACCGACCACTAAATATTTTTTAATTTAAAATAAAAAATAGGGGTATATTTTTGGACAGGGTTCAGAAAAATTCGTTTTCAAATGATTAAAATTGATTCATTTCATTTGTATTTGCGATCTGTGAAATAATTTTATAACAACCATTTGTTTTCGCTGCCTAGCGACGATAGTTTTCTTTTTTTGATTTCATTCGAAAGAATGTATTTTTTGATTTTGTTTGCGTTCTCATTAATTTCAAAGGTAATTATATTGTTTTCATTCGTTATATACGAATAAATATGAACCGACTCATTCGCTCTCTGCTGCAAACATATGCCCGAATTTATCACTATTTAGCGATATTTGTATGTAAATATAAGTTGAAGAAAATTTGTTTATTTTAATTCCCCTGTTTTCAAAGCACAGTATTATAAATAAAAATTATTTCAAACATCTCCATATTTACATATGTATATGGCGAGTTCCAAGTTGCAATCTGCTTTGTATTTGTATAATATTTTGTATACATTTCGCAGCAATACAAAACAACATGCAATTAGGAACTCACCCATAATTATGTACACTACACTGAGGGAAATAATGCATATTAAAAATGAATACTTTATATTTTNGTTGATAGGGTCCTTGTAGCAATTAGTTGGGCCGTAGGTGTGGACCTTGAAGCAAACTTTGGACCATTGGTTTAGTCCTTGTAACAATACTTTGAGCCGTTGGTTTGAGCAATTAGTTTGGTCGTTGGTTTGAGCCTTGTAGCAAACGTTGGATCGTTGGTTTAGGCCTTGTATTAATACGATGGCTCTTCATAGGACTGCGATTTTTTANTGTAAGTGTACATACGCACCCCAAGCATGCAGAGCGCCCCTCTGAGAGCGTCGACAACACACACACACACATACATAGTACATATCCGGAGATGGTCANACGGAAAAATTATCAGAGGCATGTATTTGGCGTTGGCAAATCAAGCAAATAAAATGAGATTTAGATAAATTTCCACAAATACAATTAATTTTTCGATTAACTTCTTTTAACGGAGATCGCAATTAGTTTTGCACACAGATGAGTCGGGGGGATTTTATAGGATCATCATATTTGCAACAGATTCTGTCAATTCACTATTATTCTCCATTTGTATATACATATTTTTTTAAAAATCGTNAGTAAGATAAATTACGTTTCTATTTGATTTTAATATTTTTTCCCCTCAGTATAGATAACAAATTTTCAAAAAAGTTCTGAGTTCTGGCATTTAACCATCATTTCATATTTAAAAATTTCCGCTGAACCCAAGTATGAAGTCAGATATTAAGATAGTAGAAAAGTTTTCGAGATATAGCCTAATTTCGGTAATTTTAAATTATATACAACTTTCAAAATAACGTCTACGAAAATACACTTCTCCGTATGAAAGCAAATACTATGCTGAAAATAGCTGAGCATAGATCAACAAATGTTCCTTTTGACGTTTACTCGCATATTGCGAATGAATAGAAGAAAGAATGAATTTGAATCATTTGCGAACGAATTTTTAATTTTTTTGTGTTGAATATCTCGNCTTAATATTTGTTCAGCTATTTTTACGTCAGCATGTGCATTTTCATGATTACCTTCTTCACTTTTTACGATTACTTCCTTTGTAATAGCTTCTACCCAGGCCTACCTACCACTTGGTATAAGAAGTCTTTAAAAATNAGATAGTAGAAAAGTTTTCGAGATATAGCCTAATTTCGGTAATTTTAAATTATATACAACTTTCAAAATAACGTCTACGAAAATACACTTCTCCGTATGAAAGCAAATACTATGCTGAAAATAGCTGAGCATAGATCAACAAATGTTCCTTTTGACGTTTACTCGCATATTGCGAATGAAT
>NW_016198776.1:0-2688 GCF_001687245.7 Rhagoletis zephyria | reverse complement strand
TAGGGCGACATCTAGATGTCATCTACCTCGCCCTATTCACTACAGATGTCGCCCTATGCACTAGACTTTTTTATAGGAACTTTGCAAAGCAAAGGTTTTATGGTGTCGGACACACAACATTGAAAGTTTCTGGATCCACAACATTGAAAGTTTCTGGAGCCACAACATTGCAAGTTGATAAAAGCGTTGTAAAAATCAGCACATGTACTGATTAAATCAGCGCATCTGGCCACCCTAGATTAATCTGGTAGTCAAAGTTCAAAAGGGGCATATTATATTTCAAAAAAAGTAGTTTTGGTGCATTTTCCCCCATGAGGCGATTTCTTAGAGGGAACAATTGCTCACTTGGAACCACGAATCGAGAGGACTTTCACCGAGATGAGCTCGTTTTTCTAAGTATTATATTATACTAAAATAATCGATTACTTTCATTTTTTAACGAAAACCTAAAATTACTGCTGTCACGAGTCGTAAGACGAGTTCTATAATTGCGCCAATTGATTCGACTTTAGTTAGTTCGTGCATAAAGTAGCTCAAAACAAATTAATCAATATCTCGTCATACGTCCTGGTTTTCATAAATTAATTTAATTTAAGTTTATAGCCATAATAGGAATTTTAACATACATACACGTACATACATGTGTTGAAGCTATGCAAAATTAAACTTGAATTCACATCTAGCTGGCGTAGTTTTTCGTTCCAAATTCTAAGAAAATCAGGGCGCTTTCGTTCCGTTGAGAAACTGTCTCCGCTCCCTGTAGCTCATTTCTGTAACAATTCTCTACCAAGGCGAATTCATATATGAACTCGCCGCCTTGTTCTCTACTGCTAATGAGTAGTAGAGAATGACGTAGTATATTCTCTACCAGTAGAGAAACAATCGGTAGAGAAGAGTTACATAAACGAGCTACTGGTTAGACAGACTTAGAGCCATTTCAACAATATTAGAGTGGACTCTCTGCCCATGTACACATTCGCATTCGCAGAATATTCGTATCATTGATGCGAATGAGAATGTGTAAAAAGATGCGAATCATTCGCATAACGAATGCGAATCATCATCAGTTTTAGCAAAAATGTTATTAAGATCAATATTAATAAAAATAAAATTTGCGATCAAATAACACAGGTCAACAAAAATGGGAAATAATTTTCTAACCTAAAATGTTAAAGCTTCTTTTGATAGACTTTTTCATGCTGATTACGAATACGTAAGTTTCAAAATATTCGTATCATTGATGCCAATGAGAATGTGTAAAAAGATGCGAATCATTCGCATAACGAATGCGAATCATCATCAGTTTTAGCAAAAATGTTATTAAGATCAATATTAATAAAAATAAAATTTGCGATCAAGTAACACAGGTCAACAAAAATGGGAAATAATTTTCTAACCTAAAATGTTAAAGCTGCTTTTGATAGACTTTTTCATGCTGATTACGAATACGTAAGTAAAAAGTTTCCATTACATCCAGATTTTGAGAAAAACGTGGTCAAAGTATCAAAAAATCGCGTTTTTTGCGATATTTGAGAAGCTCTAGCAAAAAAACAAAAGGTGATGGTCACTTATAGCACAATCTTCTTTCTTTCAATAGCACAATACTCCAGTATTTTGTTATTGTTCAATAAATGACTATCATTGATCATCAAGTCAAGGTGCACGAATGGTATTTTCAAGGATAAATAGTAGTCGAGAGTTCTAGCTTTAATTTAAGCCGAAGTGTAAGGTTCTATCACCTTTTGTTTTTTTTTTTGCTAGAGCTTCTCAAATATTGCAAAAACGCGATTTTTTATACTTTGATCACGTTTTTCTCAAAATCTGGACATGATAGAAACTTTTTACTTACGGATTCGTAATCAGAATGAAAAAGGCTATCGAAAACAGCTTTAACAATATAGTTTACAATTATTTCCCATTTTTGTTGGCCTGTGCATTCGAATCAGGCTCTTGGAAAAAATGGTTTCGATTTTAAGGACGAAAAACTAGGTATATTTGTGACAAATTGCTATTTTTTCCTTGGTTGGTTGGTTGCAGTGCTTCCTAGTCGCTGCCTAGGATACAATTAGCGCATTATTGCGCCATTTTGATGCACTTCTCGCGGGGGATAAATATCTTGTCTATGCACTTCCTATGTTGCTAGGTCGAANCCTAACGTCTTGTGTCTAATGTTCGAAAGGCCTGGACATTCACACAGGAAATGCTGGACACTTTCTTCGCTATCTTCTAGTTGACAGCTGCGGCAAATCATATTATGGGGTAGACCTATTTTTGCCGCATGTTTGCCTATGGGCCAGTGGCCCGTGATGGTTGCTAAAATTCTAAATACCTCTGGCCTTGATCTGCTTAGCAGGTCCAAGGTTTTCGCCCTGTTATAGTCAGGCCATAGTTTTCTCGCTATCTTGCAAGTCTGTATATCTGACCACCTGCGTCTAGCCAGTTCAAGGAAATGCGTAGTAATCTCTCTTTGGACTACTCCAAGAGGGCAACCCAATGCCACTGCCTGGGATTCATCCAAACCGGCTCCTGCCTTCGCCAACTCATCCGCCTTCTCATTGCCTTCTATGTTCCTATGTCCGGGAACCCATACAAGAGAGACGGTATTTGACTGAGACACTGAGCGCAAATATGGGAATGCAACCCAACTAGCTTGGATTTGGTAACCGGTGACGCTATTGCCAATAGCGC
>NW_016198775.1:0-2688 GCF_001687245.7 Rhagoletis zephyria | reverse complement strand
CAAAGAAACCATTGCTTCAATTGTCAGTAGAAACAGTATCTCATATGGTATGACAGGTAAAACAGCCTCAGTGTAGCTCTATTTAAAAAAAGGTAATTTATATTTAAGTCTACTCTACTACAGTAAATGAAGAGTACGAGCAGGATTTTGCCGTTCTTAGGCGACAGGATACTTTGGGGTTATGTAAGNTTCTAACAAAAGCAATGAAAATCAAAAGTTCTCACTTTGTACGAAAATTAGAAAAATTAAAAAAAGATGCACAACAACAATATTCTAGTTTGAAGTGTCTAAAAAATATTTGATTCTTTTTTTTTTTGCTGACGACGTTTCGCATTTTCTTCCATACAAAGTTATTATGTTCGACAGTTTGTTTTGTATGGAACAAAATAATAACACAGTCGGCAAAAAAATAACCAAAAATCAACGCGAATTCTTAGCCTGTTGAAACTTGCACGTTAATAAGCTACATAACTTCATACTTGACATTCTTCTAAAAATTATGAATACAGAGTTTTTTGTTGTGGATTTTTTTTTTTGATTTCCCTACGAAGTTTGTAATGTAGATTTATATCCCTATTTTTTACATAATAGTATATACATATGTGCATTTTTAAAACGAGTTCCCGCGAACACTGTGTCTTAAAAATTTAGGCAGCAAAAAAGTATAGCTACAGTATTTTGGAAAAAACCGCAGTATCCATTTTTGGAATCGAAGGAAAAGTATTATACTGCGAAAGAAAGTATAGACACGAGCGTTACTCATACGCCATGGCATGCGAGTAACATACAGCGCAATTCTGGCATCTATCTTAGCAAGTTGTTTGTAAAACAATTTAAAGACAGTAGGCAAGATAGTTTGAAAGATTGTGTTTCCAAAAACATCGTCCTTGCTAATTTTCATGGTGACAAGCTCTCTTGAAATAACGCCCTTCGGCATGTTCTAAACGGAGATGTATAACATTTTTCTCGCGCTGCTGCAACAGTTGCAATGGTCGAGTAAGCAAAGCGTTGGCGGGCCATTCCAGAGATGCTAGGTTCAAATCCTCTCTCTCTCTCTCTTTTCCAATTTTCAAACATTTTTTTTCTCTTTTTGATTTAGTTAACTTTTAGATTTCATTGTTCTAAAAAGAAAAAATAATTATTTGTGTTATTTCACTTAACTTTTAAAGACTTTTAACTTAGTTTTCTTTAATTGTGTAATTTTATAGTTTTAAAAGGGAAAATATATTTTTTAACGTCTTTCTTTTAATTTTACTTTTTACATTTTTTAATTTAATTTTATTTGAATTTTTTAATTTAAATTTACTTGAATTTTTAAATTTTATTGTTTTAAACAGAAATGCATTTTTTATTTGATTTCATTTAATTTTTAGGAATTTATTTTATTTATAGATTTTTTAATTTTCTTTTTTAGCATTCTTGTTTTGAACGAAAAATGTATTTCCTTTTATTTAATTTAACCGGATGAAGCCAAGACCACCTTGTTAGCAGATCTTTCAATAACATGAACCAACTGACAAGATCACGCAACCGGAAAGGAATTGAAAGTAAATTTCTGAGCGTAATTGACATCTGCTTAAGAATGAAAACAAATTGAAGAAAACGAAAAAAGGTGCGGTGATTGACTGCGATTATATTGGTATTTATCATAAAATATAAAAAGCGAAACTTGATGCCAATTAGCAGAAAATAGGTTTTCGTGATCGCATATCATCAGCACACGTCGATTTTTCAATGCCAGGCAGACCAAACGAACGCAGAAATTTTTTCCAATCCCAAAGCATTTCATTTTATATCAAAAATTTGTAATAAATCAAAATTAAAATTAAAATTGCTCATAAAACTAATCAAATTGCTAAAAAAAAGCCACCCCAAGCGATAAAATGCGATGTAAACAAAACTAAAAAACATTAAAAACGCTACGAAAACCTTTTGCTGAAATTCGATTACAAATACAACGATGGCCGATTTCGTGATCTGGAGTCATTGGTTCATGTTCCAATAAGGCTTTCGAAAGAGAGAAAGGAGCTTGCAAGATATCTGTCAGAATCGACAATTGTATTAAAAAAGACTTATCGAAAGACTATGATGAGTTGAAATGCATTTGCCAGAGTTTCCCTGTGAGGCTGGCATGTAAATAATCAAGCAGATATGCGATCGACGGGCACCTTTGACATTTTATTTTTTGTGCATTATTACAAAACTAAACAGCAAAAGGCACTTGCTTTTCAGCATAAGCTACTCACATGCCATGGAGAATGAGTGACAACAATTTGGCGCGACTGGTATCGATATCAACATCTGGGCCGGACAAAATAGGCCTTTCAAGTCGCTTATTTTTTTTTTATCATTTTTCGTTATACTTCTTTATAATAGAAAAAAGCATCGCTTGCAAGTAAACTAAATTATTTAATTTGATGAAGAGGGAAATTTAATTTAGTGGAGTAGAATTTGAGTTGTTAGTATTTAGTTGACTAAGTAGCTACTCTAGGCCGACGCGATCTTAGAAAGGTGTATAATACTGATAGACATACATATGTATCACGCTTTGAAATCGAGTCATAAATATATAAATATTTTCATAAAAAATTTAAATTTTTGCGATTTTTACAACTGGCCATTTTCAGCCACATTTTTCCGTTATACTTCCACCTCAGCGGAGCAGAGGAACGAGAGATTTATCACAAA
>NW_016198774.1:0-2688 GCF_001687245.7 Rhagoletis zephyria | reverse complement strand
AGCGGTGGCAATGAGTGCACACAAAAAGGTTATTGCAATTCTATCATCACTTGTTTGCTATTGTTGTTGTTCTGCAGTATGCATACTCTGGCTCTTCTCTGTATTTTTTTTTTGTTTTTGTTTTTCATACAATATATGTATACCCAAAGCGCTCATTTGCTGCAGCAAGTGCATTACTTAGCGTAAATATTCTTCCACAACTTTGGCAGGAATGCAATTTTAAGCAAAGTAAAGCAAAGCAAAGCAAAGCAGAGCAGAGCAAAACAAATCAAAACAAACACTTCTGTTGCTGTGGTGAGTTTCGCACACAAAATCAGCATGCGGCATGCCATGCCATGCCATGCAAATTGGTCGGAGGTGAAGAGCTACCTACAGCAACCGCATTTTAAGTGTGCAATAAGTACGCCTCCTTAAGTTAAACTTTCGAAAATCACTTTTGTATTCCCCTAAGCAAATAGTTTAGTTGGTATAGCAACTTTTTCGGCAAACTTTTATGTTTTTCAATTTGCGTTTAATTGGAAAATTTTAAGTGTTGTCAAAGTTTCGAGGAATTTTTTCGTCTCTTTTGCTGGACTTAAAACAATTTAGGGAAAAGAAACGAATAATCTTGTTGGAAAATTCCACAGGCCAAATACGTACATACAGACATAAAATGTAATAACGTTGATACAAATTGCAATTAGTCCGTTGCCTACGAACGACACTCATTAATTCGTAACAAAAGAATACATACTCAAAACTACCAGCTTCATAACCATTTAAGGTATACAGTCTACCAGTTAAAGCAAAGGGATGAGGATCCAGTGTGACACTTAAAACTCCCTTCACTTCCTTCGCTGCATTCTTGGCCAGAAAAAGCTTGCAGTTGCACAATTGCTTTTTCGTTGAGCCGACTCGGAGACCCATCTGTCCAATAATAGCACCTGTAGTAAAAACTCTCTGTCTTTTTCGCGGTGGGACCAGCCAACACAATTCACAATTTCCTGCAACATCACTATGGCCTGGTATCAGTCGCAGCTGAGAGAGAGTTAAGGCAATGCATTTCCCTACTTGCCTACTTGTGAGCAAGCCCGTGGTCCTCATTGCCGTGTAGCTATAAGAATAGATATCTACCTCCTTTCCGCACGTTCGCGAAGTTAAGCAGACAATCGACTACTTCTTTAATTCCTCCTTCATGGAAAAAACTACAGTGAACTGGAAGCCTAATCTGAGCTCCCTACAAAATATTCAAATTTCACCAGCACTAAATGTATTCCCTCATCACTTCAAAAAGATATCCAATTAGCTCAATTAACTAAAATACTGGATTTATTTTTTTAAATGTATAAAGATGTCCTCTCAATTTTTCAAACCCGTATCATTCGATGTTTACGTGCGACTTATTTCGAATGTGTCCCTTTCATGTCCCTCAACACTACATTTTGCCCTTTTAATGCACAGCAAATATTTTACATTTCCACTAATCGCCTGTTGATTTATTCAAAAGGATTTACGCTTTTAATGTAAATACAAACCACAAAAGCAAAAACGTCTAAAACAAATGTTTACAATCTCTGAGGCGGTCCACTGTATATCTATACAAATGTATAGACATATAAGTATACTATGTATAAATGTTGAAGTCCTGCATATAAAAAAGGCAAAAAGGATATCAGGCGGCGGCGTGGACATAAAAAATGTGTGACCGTATGCCGCAGAGTCGCTGCAATGATGGCAATGACGGGCAAGTATGGATTTTGGGTGCTTTGAATGCGGTTGAGTTCAGATATTTAAGAGCGAACTTCGACAGTGTCAAAAAAACATTCGAGAACTGCTGCTGTGAGCTGCGGCGACTAAGGCTTTCTGCACACTGGAGGTCCAATCATAGTTGCTGCATCGCTACAATCATGATGCAACGATTACACTCCCGCACACTCGGTCGTGATATTTTAATTAAGTCGGCGTCTAAATATTCGCTTAGAGCGCAGGTATTTTCTGTTTTATGATTAAAATTTTCGGGAAATTAAAAAAAAACTGCAAGCTTAAAATTATGAACGGTGCTATTAGTTAACGACATTTTTATACTCACCCGCCTCTGCATCCTCTACGATTTGCCGACAACTAGTCGTGCTGTGGCGGCTGAGGGCGAGACAACAAATGTGCAGTATGCCTAACTTGGCAGCGTCTGTTTGAAATTTTTTTTTACTAAATTTACACTGTGTCGGTCATGAGCTTTTTCATACGTAGCCACACAGGATAAGTAGTTGTATCGCTCTTTTCTAATTTGGTGTTTGTTAATGTATTTTGCTGGCTTTTCTAACTACAGAGACTCCCGAACATTTAAGTACGCCACTGTACGCATGTTTTGTGTAAAAAAAAATTGAGATTTGCTAATTTCAAAAGCATACAAATTGGAAATGGACACATTTACTTATGTTCTCACATACATACATATATGTATATGTAAATACAAATGTATGTGTACATAAATAAGTAATGCGTAGACCGAAATCTAAATAAATATCCTTTAGTCTGTCTGTGTCCCTAATTCGCTTTGAAGAGTTTTTTTAAATCTTTTGAATGTCACTCGCACATTCACACCCAGCTACTCAAAGCCGCAGGCTTCTTTTGCTTGGTTTTGAAAACATTACATTCCTACACAAATAACTATGTACATACGCATGTCGAGTACCTCCATGGCGACTGTGT
>NW_016198772.1:0-2688 GCF_001687245.7 Rhagoletis zephyria | reverse complement strand
TTAAAAAGAAGGCTTAAATTTTTGGCGAGTGTTGTTAGTTATTTCGAAAATAACTTTAAGTTTAAAAACAATAAATTTCAATATTCGAATGGCTTTTGGCTATAACTTACAACTCCTTTTTCTCAATTTACTGAATTGTAAAAGAGTTTTGCATACAAGACATAGATTTAGATAGTCTTTCACAGTTTTTGCGTAGTTGAAAAATTATTTAAGCCATGAGGAAATATAGATGAGCTCCTTNAAAGTCGAATGTACTGATTTCGCGCATAAAAAATCTGGCAACCCTATTACGGCACAACTCAAAATTTCATGTTTTTGAGTTTTATAGCGGGCTAATCACATTTTTCTGTGGCTAGTTGTTACGAATCCGGCCGGTGGGAATACGGCCAAAAATGCTTTTTCGATATTGCCTATAATGGCAATGTCTTGATCATAAAACGGCAATACGATAACCATAGAGAAAGAAAATAAACTTATGAATGGCAAGGTCCTTCGCTTATTTCCAAATAATACCACTACTCAATACTTATTTGCGTGACTAAGGGCCGGTTACTCAATGTCTGGTTAACACTAATCTCCGCTTAAGCATAGTTATCGACGTTACCGACTCCCTGTTATATGCATGGAGTCGAAGTCGTCAATAGCGATGTTTAACCGCAGCGTTTATGCAGCAAAGGTTACCATTTTGCAAATTGTTATTTGCAAATAATACGTGCGTATACATGTATTCAACTGAATTAAAGAATTTATTTCTATTGATTAGTATTAAACAAATACAAACCTACAAAATAATTGTTATTGGTCCTTCGTCCCCGTGATGCATTCACGCCTTCAATAACTAAGTTCTCACAAGTAAAACAACTTAAAATCAAAATCTTTACATCCGCCCTACTTGAAACTACAGCACCCACCTATATATTTAACTCTGGCTACGACCCTGGCGGAACTTCTTTCTGGGGATTAGAACCCTTACTACGCAGGATTCAGAATTCTCCTTTCTATGGCCCGTAATAAGGGGCGAAACTATCGATCTGCATTTTTGGTTTTTCCAAAGCTAAACGGTTGGTATACTCGATGTATGCCATATATAGTGGTATTAAATATTTTTACTTTATTAACTTTAATTTTAGTGAAGATTGTAAGGAATCTGAAAAAAATCATACACAAGATCTAACCGTAAACCCAATGCAACCTCGGTATGCATTACGCAAAAGTACATTGAATGAAGATATACTTGCAGATATGAGTCGGTAAGTATTAAATAATAATAACTATAATAACGATTTAAACATAAGTTTACAAAACATGTTCTTATTCATTTAGGCAAAACATGAATACTTCTGCGATTAAGAATAAAAAATCTACAAGTAAGTCGAATACTTTAATGAATCGATTAGAAAAAGAAATCAGATCTTTGATATAGTCATGTGAAAAAATAGGGGCACCACATTTTGGCCAGTTTTGATTGTTTAATATTTCAGTCGTTTATTTTGAAAGTGGCATAAGTCACTTCGTACCACTTGTGCTTAAATTACCGACTACTTCTAACTGAATGCATCTGTAAATCGTTCTTTTGTCATAAAATAACGACAAACCCTTCTGCCTTTGGTTGATGAAGTTGAATGAATAACCGGCGCGTTCAGATACAAGTATCTGGTAATTTAAGCGCAAGAGGTACAAAGTGACTTATGCCACTTTCAAAATAAACGGCTGATTTATTAATTTGTATTTAAGTCTAGTTAATTATATCCATAATATTTCAGCAACATATATGAAAATCCACATTTCAAACTTTATTCACAATAAAAAAAATATATATAAGTAGTTAGGTAACCCATCATATTCTAGTAATAACTACTACATTTATGCGACAGAATTCATGAATTCTTTATTTCATTGATTCAAAAATTGTCCCGTTAATGCATAATTCGCGAATTCGTGAAATGAAGTGTTTTTAAAAAGTGGCAGCGCACTAGCGAGAAACTAAACAGTTGGGTTGTGACTTTTTTGGCATTTTTTAAATTTGCAAAAGCCGTTGATATCAGGCAATATCTATGTTATATTTAAATTGGGTTCAAAGTACTTGAATTTCCTCTCTTTGAATTTATTTTATATTTGAACAAATCCACGTATTTTGTCCATATTTTGAATCTAAAAATATCATAACCCGGTAAACAGCTGTTTGCGAAACGTGGCGTTGCCGGCATTCACAAGTCGAGAGTCTATATACATAACTCGACCTGTGAATGCTGTTCAGGGCCTGCCTGTAAGCAGTTGGGTCAAGCGATTGTTTGATGAGCCTCCGTCAGTTCGTAGAGATGCCTCTTGACGTGCCTTGGCGAGGGCTCTTTTGCAATCAGCTGTCTAATCACGAGACCACGTCTGTGGCTCCCTACGAGAAACTGCTTGCAAAGCATTGTGTGTTATGCTCCTTGATTCAACAGAGTTGAATTGCTGTGTATCTTCGTCCCTTGGACCACAGCTATTAATATTCCATGCCGGCCCATGAAGACGGTTATCTCTTCGATCTTGCTCTGAAGTCCGTTACAGCAGCACACAGGCGTCCGCTTAGTCACTCGTCCAATCCCTGGTGTTGCGTAGTCCGGAACATGCCCTAAAGTAGCACCAGCCAAGGCAGCAGTTGCACTTGACTTATGTCACGTTACGGTATATTCTGGACTGACAAAC